>NC_060138.1:571533481-571836512 GCF_021461385.2 Schistocerca piceifrons
CGCGCCTACCCGAGTCCAGGAAGCAGCGCATTAGCGCTCTCGGCTAACCTGGTGGGTCCGGCGCGTAGTGGTAGAGTACCGTGCAGTGAATCGTTTTCAGTATCTGAAGGGTTGAACAATACCACAACACATGTTGAGTAGGTGGATGTGTACCCAACGATGCATCATCATATTTTGCCATTAATACTTCGATAAAAATAACTTTGTGATTTGCTTTTCAGTGAGCATTCATCGCAGCTCTTTCTTGTTCTCCAAGTGTTCACAGTGTTATCTACTCTGCAGACACAAGGCGCAGCCCTTCTGCGAAACGTGCTGAACTAGCACTCTTGGAAGAAAGGATATTGCGTCTTAAACGAAGTGCGACAAATTAAGATTGCACTGACGAAGCATGTGCCATCCTATTTAGTAATTGGCGGCTGCAGAGCCATTGTCATGTACGATGGACAACCGCGTAGTTGCGCCGGCTGTGGCCAGGAAGGACATGTCCGATCAGCCTGTTTTCAACGCCGACTGACTCAGACATCGGTTGGTGAAGTTCCATCCCCGGCGACACCTACGTCGCTCCCCATCACGTATGCGACGGCTGCAACTGCAACAGCTGTTCCTGCCCAGGATCGAAACATGATATTGCAGTCAATGGTCGATGACAGTGTGGCGGACAACATATTCCCCTCCACGACGTCATAGGCAGAATTACTTCAAGACGGTGATCAATTGTGCCACCGAGACGAGCCTAAAGAGAAGATGGAAGTCGAACCAAAAATTGTCCCGGCTTCTGCCTTCCTACCAATGGAGACAGCATCAGACGATTTCCGCCCGCACTCTGACACATAACATGTCCGAAAACAACGGCCCTCTCGAAAACGCAGGAAACGGCGCCATACGCCATCCGATGATTGCCTGCTTCGGATGTGTGAACCGCACGAAGATCCGGCCTCGAACGACACTCAGGACTCTACCACCACAACCCACCAGTCCCGTCACGATGCTACGGCGAATACAGTTTCTGAGCCTCGGACTGACAACACCATTTCTGATACTGAACATGCGCGCGAGCGCTCTACTGACGGCACTAATCAATAGTTACCAATTGCGGCATCTGATTCTTGGGAGGATGATGTCTAGGATGAGCCACAGCTCCCGGAGAATGCCTGGGGCAGAGATGCTCCCTCGGCTGTACCCAGCACCGACCAACCACAGTGACTACGGCTGTATCGTCAGCTTCTGTGGGGCTGCCCATGCCGCCCACACCTTGCCTCCTAAACAACCCAGTTGCCGACCTGGCTGACCAAACATACCGTCTAGCAACGATTAACATCAACAACATACGTGCCCAACATAGCCTAGCCATGCTACAGGATCTGCTCAATGCAGCAGACATCGACATTGCGCTCCTTCAGGAGGTTTATGTCACAGATCATTAAAACCACCGAATATCAGCCGCGTATAACACTAACGTATGTTAACTGAAACAATATTCACATGCGTCGGCCAGTGGCAGTGGTGTGGCGATCCTCCTCCGCGTAGGTATTCCCGCAGAAGACGTCGAGTATCTCAGCCGGCCGAAGCGGCCGAGCAATTCTAGGCGCTACAGTCTGGAGCTGCGCGACCGCTACGGTCGCAGGTTCGAGTCCTGCCTCGGGCATGGATGTGTGTGATGTCCTCAGGTTAGATAGGTTTAAGTAGTTCTAAGTTCTAGGGGACTGTTGACCTCAGAAGTTAAGTCCCATAGTGCTCAGAGCCATTTGAACCATTTTTTTGAGTATCTCCCTGACACCAGAGGCATGGCTCTTACTATCCAAGGAGTCAAACTTGTTAACATCTATGCGCCGTCAGGATCTGGTCGGCGTTGCGAACGATCCAACTTTTTCGCACATACAATCATACCCCTCTTTATGGGCCGTCAGGACACCTTGATATTCGGAGGGGACTTTGACTGTAGCCAGGCACCTAAGTATCAGTTACAACATCATTCTCCCTGCACAGAACTTGTGACAATTATAAATAACCTTCAATTGGTGGACTCGTGGGGACATGTTTGTGGCGATCGGCCCGGATTTACGCACTACACCAGCCATTCCTCCAGCCGCATCGACCGGATTTACATGTCGCGCTCCATAGCTGTGGGGACGAGAGCTGCCGAAGTTTAGGCGACAGCGTTTTCTGACCACGAGGCCTACATCTGCGCTATTATCCTCGGCCGCCAGAGGGTATGGCACAGCTGCGGCGCGACGTCCAAGGTGTTATATAACTGTGGCGTTCGCTGTTTTATTAATTGGTTTGGTATTTAACTAATTTGTAAATGGAAATGATAATGCTGTTTCATTACAGTGAGTAATTACATAATAATTTTTACTCCTGGCTAAATATTTGGTCAAGTTGCTAAAGGAATCCAAGTGAACGTTTTGTTAAAGTGTTGTCTGTAAGTTGTGTAAGTATCACTAAATCACAGTTCATACAACAGATTCTATACAGTTATTGATTATGATGGAAACAGTTATCTTCAGTAAAATGATCATTAAAACCACCGAATATCAGCCGCGTATAACACTGACGTATGTTAACTGAAACAATATTCTTCGCAACTCGTGCGTTATCAATTTCGGCTCCATACATCTGCAAGAAAAAGTTTGTTATATGGATCGTGTTATGAGCACTATTTTTAAAGAGCCAATCTGATTCGAATTATTTTCATTAAAATGAGTTCGGGACCAACGGTGCACATTTATTTTTACACATTTTTATTACCTTCAGCATTTATGTCTGCAGAGTTGCGTAATTTGAATTTGCCGCTGAGATAATTGTTAAGATAGAGGCAGACAATTGACAGAGACTTTCTATTGTTAGAGCAAATTTCCTTTTAACAGGATAAGTATTTGAATTAATGCCGATATTAATTTTTACTTTGACACTGTGCACTATTTAGACTAATTTTTATCAAGCAAACTTTTGATACTTTCGTAAGAACACAGATAAAATGCGATACAGATCGCTATCATCAATGGCTGCACTCCTTGCAGCGGAAGGAAATAATTAACTCAGATAATGCTTATTGGGAGACTAATTAAAATTATAAATAATTATTCACTCATATTTATAATAATAATGAACTCTATTCTCAAGTAATAATTAACAAATAACTACAATTTCTTAACAGACCTCAGTTTGACATGCGTCCGCAACCTACAAAAGCCAACCAACAAAAGGTAAAAACAAAGGATGACAAACGCAGATCATAAAAGGAATTTACAATTATCATTGTCTTTGTATGATACACATCGATATGTCCAATTAAATCATAGAATATTATATAAATAATTAATATTTATCATCGTTTTCACTATTTTTTCATATGTCGAATAGATAATGTTTATGACTGTTACAGGCATAATTTTCTCTCGTCGCACTGTAGCTAAAATGTATCTCGTGGATGTTACATAACGATCGTTTCCTGCCGCCGATACAGATCCAGCGCTCGGCGTGACAAGGCTGCCCTCTTTCGGCGATATTGTACGCCCTTGTCCTGGAACCACTCCTCTGCGGCCTCCGACAACGCCTGACTGGGATGTCCCTTGGTGGACACACTTTTTACTGCACTGCCTATGCTGATGATCTGGTACCCCTTCTTCGCAGCAATGACGATGTTCGTGCAGCACTGGCGTGGGTGGTGACCTACTGGACGGCATCGGGGAGCAGTCTCGATGTCCACAAATCGCACGCCCTATCTATAGGCAGAGGTCTATCCGACGAGAGCGTCGCACCGCTACGAATCAGTGGCACAATCCGCTGTATTGGCATTTTTTCACATCTCACATCAAGCGTTCAACAGCCCTTAACTAAAGGCGTTTATTGAATCAGATGAGAGCAGGAATAAGTGACCACCGTCTTAGACATCTAGACCTCCTGCAACGGACACGATATGCTAACATCTATTTGGCATCACGCATTCCCCATTTTGCACAGATACTCCCGATACCACCTACTCTAGCTCACCGCATGTTGGCGGTTTTGGGATCCTTTGTTAGTACAGGCATGTTATTTATGATTCGCTTCTAGTCCCTTACCCACCCGAGGAGCAGAGGGAGTTTAGACCTTTGTCCTGTTCAGAACAGAGCGACGGCCCTGTTCGTCAGCTGTCACCGGCAACTGTGGCGATGAAGCCCGACGTGCCTCACAAGTCTATTATTGGAGGCCTTAAGACCAACCTCACTCGCACCCCCTGTGATGATATCGGACATCCCAGCACCTTTCTTCTACATTAGCCAATTCTTCCTTGAATTAAGCTACATCTGCACCGCACTACTACCCACAAGCTTGATGATGACGAGGGCGATATATGCTGCCATGCAACTAAACAGGACGCAGAATGTGACTGAAAGCAAACACCCCACTACAAAATGGCGTGCTGTGTGGCAGGTAGTGAATGCCACCACCCTTGATACTGACTTGCAATCTGCATGTTACGTAACTGTTAGTGGGAAACAGTTGTGCCAGACCCGCCTACATCACATTCACCTTAGCGACTCACCCTTGTGTGCCACATGTCAAGTGATTGACACGGATGAACATCGTTTCGAATGCGGATCGGCAAAGGACGTTTGGTATTTGGTGCGTCAGATATTGGCTTTTCTCTCACGCAAGACTCCCGACAGGATAACTACCCGATCACTTCTTTTCCCCAATATGCTGTATTTCCCAAGAGCAAGAACGAACTCTGTGACATGGATTAGCGACTACGCTGTTCCCTGCCTATTCGGTTGAAACGTCCCCTTAGAAAAATTAATGAATTACTGTGCTGATAAACCCCTGACGTTATTTGATTTTCAAACAGCTGAGCAGAACTGAACGTACTCAGACATTTCGCTCTTTACCTATTCTGATCAACACTAAACTGACACACAATATTTTTAGCGCAACGCAATCTGACTTTCAAAAATCCCTACAAAAGAATGGCCCTGACTAACAATAAACTATACCTTTCATCAGTCACTTACCTCACAAAAATCGTCGTTACTAGAACTACTGCAATACAGCGAACGCCACTACTGTCAGCTAAATAAAAGACTCAAACTACTGAAGGCACTAACTACTGACAGGTATAGTTAGCAAATGAAATATTTTGATAGAGAACAAACAATGTATTTACCTTAATAGTGTTCAAAAGTCATAATTTATATATCAGTTCATGACATCCAGTCTTACAAATTTACTCTCTCTGATGGTCACACGTCCAGATCATCCGCTCTCAAAACTCCGCCATTTCTCTCCCCACATCCACCACTCCTGGCGGCACACCTCCAACTGCGCAACGCTACGCGCTGTTAACAGCCAACTGCGCAACGCTACAATGGCGAGTATTACAACAATGCCAACCAGCCACAGACTGCACACAGCACAGCCAGTGATTTTCATACAGAGCGCTACGTGACGTTAGCAATATAAAAACCTAAACAGCCTACTTACATGGTTATGGCTTGGAGACAGTACCCGATATCTGGTATTACTTTAACGAACGACATTGTGCGATCGTCAAGAACCCTAAACACAGGCAATATTTTTCGAATTTTCTTTGGAGCGCATTCCATAATCCGCCTCGCAGCTGGATTATCGATGACATGAGAAGATAACCATCGCACCTCTTTCCAGTTTCTTTTTTTATGAGATTGAACAAACAACGGAAACAACACAGCAACGAGATGACAGTCATCGAAAAATTCGCAGCGGGCTATAGTATGGAGCATCCTTGTGTCGTAACGGGACGACCATCTATTATTACTCCTGGCTAAGTATTTGGTCAAGTTGCTAAAGGAATCCAAGTGAACGTTTTGTTAAAGTGTTGTCTGTAAGTTGTAAGGGGGAACGGCTTTACTTTATCCATTTGTACAAAAAAAATTAAATTAAATTAAACTAAATTAAATAAATTAAAAGACAAACCTTCCAAAATCTTTTTTCCTTTTTTTCATTTTTGTTTTATAGAAGTTTCTGTGTCTTCCTTATTCATATAATAATGAAAAAGTGGTCAGCGGGAAAAAAAATTAAAAAGAAAAAAACACGCAGAAGGTCATCGGTTCGATTCCGGGCATAAACACATTTTCTTGTTATTTTTTTAAAAAACGTTTTAGAGCACTTGCCCTCGAAAGGCAAAGGTCTCGAGTTCGAATGTCGGTCCGGCACACACTTTTAATCTGCCAGGAAATTGTATATGAGTCCACACTCCACTGCAGAGTGAAAATCTCATTCTGGAAAGCTACATCTTATTAAATTAAGTTTTTTACAGTCTTCAGTCTCAGTGTTTTCAATGTACGACCGTGTGATAACGGGCAGTCATTATCGCGAAGATACGGGCCGAAAATGTGGAAATCCATTGATATAAGCGGTCTTGACAAAGACCACCTTGTTATGGCCCTGCAGCTGGAAATGAGAATCTCCGAAAAGTTGAATCTGGTCGCCTGTTGGCATACTGCCGTCGTGAGCAGACCTGACGGCAGAGTACAGTGTTGGCGCAGGCACAAGTGCTTCAGAGCACACCGTCCAAAAGCCATTGTTGAACATGGTACTCTACATCACACGACCCCTACGTATTCCTGTGTTGGTCCAACGACATGGTCAGTTGTAATTGCAGTAAGCACAGAATCACTGAGTTTTCACCTTGGATCAATAGAAATGTCTCGTCTGTCAAATGAATCGCAATTCTTGTTACACCAGGTCGATGACTGGGTCGTTACACTCCATCGCCCATGCAAATGGCTGCACGATATATGTATCGCGCCAAAGATGCAGGCCGGTGAGGGCAGAATTAAGCTACGGGATACATTGAGTTGGGTATCCCTGGGACCTGTCATGGTACTCGTAATAAAGGCGTCATGACAGCAGAGAACTACGTGAACATTAATGCGAACCACCTTCATCGTTTGGTGCTTGAAGTCTTCCTCTAAGACTATGGAATCTTCCAGTAGGATAACAGTATGTTTTTAATGGTCGGAATCGTGCTACAGTGGTTTGAAAAGCATAATAGTGAACTCACATTGATGCCTTTACTAGAAAATGTGCCTTATCTGTACCCACTGGAACACATACCGGGCGCCAGATGCGTGCCCGTAAACCAATATCCCTTAATTTAATGGAATTGCTTGACCTATGCGTAGGAATCTGGTGTTATATACTTCAGGAACCCTTCCAAGAACTCGCAGAATCAATGCCAAGCAGAATCTCTGTTGTGCTGAGTTTGAAAAGTGGAACAGCACGTTTTTAAACAGATAGTCATAATGTTCCGCCTCATCGGCATACATACACACGTACATACAAATACTTTTATAATATGTATGGATTTAATAGTAACATGTCTTTGCAAAAAAAGAAAAGAGAATAACCTCTTGAATTGATTTTTACATCCATAAACTGTTATTGCTTCAGTTGGCGACACAGTGACCACATGCTTCTTGCGAGGTATTCGATACAAACATAAAATATATGACGATCTGAATATAATCTTATTATGGAATTATTTTAAGCTTAGGGTGTCCAAATTAATTCTGTGATCTGTGTGCCAGTGTGGTTACCGGAAGTTCATCAAAATATGAAGCAGAGATGCAGAAATATGCCCCACCAAGAAATGAAACTTAAACATTGACTAGCGCATGTTTGAACCACTGTAAATAAGTATAAACAGCGTGAAAAAACATCCACAATCAGTGTCTGTCAAAGAAAGATGAGAACAAATATTCTTCCAATGGCGTCTTTCTTTGTTAATAATAGAAACACATGCTATAGGAGATTACTTATTCTTGTCTTGTAATCAAATGAGGCTCTAGGAAAGACTGTGAATTAGCGCCTCCTGTGTGCCGCTAGCTGTGCAGATCCAGCTGGTGGCGAGTTCCCAGTGCGTCGACCACGCAACCCTCGTTATGTCATGCCCTCGGCTATCTACAGATCCGCTGCATCGCATACAACCTGGGACGCCGCCAGCAGCAGAGTGTGGACAGGTCGGCAGTAGCAGACATCTCAAAGCAGCAGTGGCTTCTGAACAAGGTGACTGCTCGAAGTCAAAATCAGAGCAGAACTGTCACATCGTGCTCACCGAGCCTTCGTCCTCCGTCCCATGACGAACTCTCATTGTTTTCCAGTCAATGGCAAGTAGTGTTATAAACGTGCATCTAATGTTCTTAGTGCTAACTTTTTTTATTCTTCTTTATACTCTTACAAAATTAGCTGCAAATGCGAGGCGTATTCCGAAAGTAAGGCCCGATCGGTCGCCAAATGGAAACCACAGCGAAAATCCGGTGAGGCTTTGCGTAGGTGTTTTGGAAAGTGTCTATAGTATGCCCGTTAATCGCTTCATGTCTGTCTTTTCAGTTCTGAGAGCGCAGTGAGCACGGAAAGATGCCTAGGAAAAAGTGTCTCTCGCCAATTATGAGTGCTCGTGAGGGACTTCGCCTGATTTGATGCAGCCCACACTACATAACTGTCATGCGTTTCCTTCTTCATGACAGTTCTCGCCGCACTCTGCAGGGGCAATGAGGACGCTCCTGCAGCGTTTACGACGGGAAGTGTTTCATCGCCCTCCATACAGCCCGAACTTTGCTCCCTCTGAGTTTCATCCCTACTCACATGAACCACTGGCTAGGAAGTCAACGTTTTGGCACAGACAACGAACTGCAGATCAGCGTAGAGGATCAGCGAAAAGTGGAGGCGGCTGCCTTCTATGACGAGGGTATTGGAAAGATAGTACAACGCTACGATAAACGTCTCAGACGGAGCGGCGACTATGTAGAGACGTTGCTGGAAGGTGTGGCTAACTATTGCAAGTAAAACACTTTTGATTTTCACTGTGATTTCCATCTCGGGACCGATCGGACCTTACTATCACAATACGCCTCTTAGTGTCTTTCTAGTTGTCTTTAGATAGGTTGACGACGAGTTTGTTTCGACATTTGTGCTGTTTCAAGTGTTCATCTGGATAAAGTAGCGTCCATAAAACATTGTGTGTGTGTTTGAAGTTTATGGGTGTTCCACACCGACGTTGTCAGCGTCCTTACACATATAACACAAACGAACGTGGGTAAAATGACTAAAATTGTCGTCTCACAGTGAGGAGGAAACCTATAAAATGATACTCATTTACCGGCGTTGACCCACAAAATCAATCTCACAATGGAGAAGAGTGAGAGGTGATAGACGTGGAATTAAAATAGAAGTAAAATCACGGAAGAGCTAAAAGAACGGCACAGGGACATGTGACTAGCTTACCAAAAAATATGGGTGAGCCAGTCACCCTTTTAACACATTAAGACCATCTCCCTAAAATTTGGGGAAACAGGTTGGACAGATCACAAAACCTTACCACTCTATCCACATTCGTTTCAGTGTCACTTAAAATAGAGGGCAGATCCACCGGCAAATCTGCCGGTACCGTCCGGTCCGAAAATAAATGTTGCACACAGTGAACTGTACGACACAAGCACCACACATTGGAGGGTCGTGACGCCGGAGAAGCCATGCGTCAGAGAACTGTGATCTATGCGAACACGAGTAAGGAGGACCCCATCCCATCTGCGTAACTGGAAGGAGGTACGCCACAGCCATATAGTGAGATTTATTAGACGCAGCTTACCATCAGTCATTTCCTGCCATTCGTCTTCCCATCGACGCGTAACTCTGTACCTCAACAGCGAGAATATAGCAGGCTGGGGAACAGCACACACCTCCTTGGCTGCAACATCCGCCCTTTTCTTCGCCGAAATACCCATGGGTAATGGTACCCTGCAGAAAGACACCTAATTTCCTACCCGTTGCAGTTGAAGAAGGGCATCCGAAATATTCTGGACAACTTTATCTGCGAGGTACAAGCGTTATTGAGAGTGAAGGGCACTCACAGAAACGGAAAAGACAAGGAATTTAGTACTAGAAGCATGCCTCATATATTCTAGTGCCCTCAATTTTGCGTAGAGTTCCACGCCGAAGACAGTAAAGTCTCGAGGCAGTCGGTCCTTGAGCACACGATCAACGAAAACAACACAGAAAATTACAGAGTCTTCCTACTTCGACCCGTCCATTAAGAGAGCTGTAGAGTTATAGTGCTCAGGTAAAATATCATAAAATATGTAGGAGGGCAACCTTTCCTTTGCTGCATCAAATCTAAAATTACTCTGTGCGTCTGCAGTAACCACTGTGGCAGGTGGCTAAAATTCTGGATTTGGGGCTGCATGTGCTTCATAACAAGTGGCGCCAGCTTATGCCGCATGCGGATCCCAAACGAGCTTGTTGCTCGTGGGAGATCGGAGAAAAGGCATTCCAGGGGCGGACTGTCAGCAGTATAGTTTGCAAGTGAAGTCGGAGCTGCGAAGAACTGAGATGCCTGATGCACCAAGAGAAGCTGCTGCCAAGTGGTGAGTGGCGGTTTCCCCAGCCTCTCAGCAAGGACACTGGATATGTGGCTGGTCTTACAAACACCTGTGGACAGCTCGATACCCTCATGGTCGGTATCGTCAGGAGGCCTCGCTGACCCATACACTGCGCACCCATGGTCTACCCGCAAACGCACGAAAGTCCTATAAAACTTGATTAGTGCCTTGTCTGCTCCCTCAGACCTTTGACTAAGGCGCTTTAAGATATTCAGTATCTTCCGGATTCTGTCGTTCAGATCTCTCAGATGTGGTACCTACGACAGTTTGGAGTCAAAAATAAGGCACAGAAAGCTCACTGAGTCTTTAGAGTGGTGTCCCTCAAATGCAAGTCAGGTAAATTAACAATACGACAAAAATATTTATAATGAACACACACTTATCTGCAATGAACACATAGTGTGTTTTGGGGCGATCACTCTGTTGTAGAAATAATTCAGAAGCCAAGATCGCTTAAGCGCTGTTTACTAAATGACCGGTTTCAACACACTAAAGGTGCCATAATCGGATCTGAGTGTAGCTTAACATGTATAAATCATTTGGATATAACGATACATGAGGCACGCCAGCTGACATAAAATCATTGTCACAGAAATAAAAATTAAAGAACAACTGCGCTCGTGGTCATTCTATTCCATCAGATATATAAAACCCTCTGACTTCGGTTTTATATATCTGATGGAATAGAATGACCATGAGAGCAATTGTTTTTAACTTTTATTTCTGTGACAATGATTTTATATCAGCTGGCCTGCGTCATGTATCGTTATTTCCAAGTGATTTATACGTGTTAAGCTACACTCAGATCCGATAATGGCACCTTTAATGTGTTGAAACCGGTCATCTAGTAAACAGTGTTTAAGCGATCTTGGCTTTTGAATTATTTCCACACAATTATCTGCAGAAAACTGAAAAGCCATCTTTGCGGCCCACTCCTCTAACCTCTTCAGTGTAAGCTGTAACTGACGAGTCGCAGTTGCAACTCTAGAGGAGGAACAGAAAAATCTTCCACAAGTAAGGCGTACTGCGCAAGAATTCTTACCGTAGGCGTGATACTGTTCATTTCTATGACAAAGAGGGGTAACACTGAAAACACTGGCCTGAGGAACATCAATCTCCTGCTCAAATCGATCTGACAGTTGTCACGAATTTGGAACCTCAAAAACCATTTAGACAGGAAAGACCGTATGAAGACGGGGATATGGAAATGAAAGCCCCATTGGTGCAGTTGCACGAGAATGCTGTAGTGCCCTACGCCTTACTGACATCATAGAATGTGCCAGTACACTGACGTTTACGTAGGAAAGCGTGCTCAGCAGCAGGTTGTTGACAGTGAAGTGAAATATCCTGGAACCAAACTGAGGGCGGATAAGGAGTTGCATGGTCTCTTAAGAACCAGACCAGACGACGGTTAATCGTACACTCCAGGCGAATCCTCGAATGTGTTCTTTAAATTTTGGAAGCAGATGATAAATGAAAGGGGCCCAGCCGCGACCATATAGACACCAGTCGATTACAGCGAACGCAAGGCGTCGGATTGTTGCAGACGTCGTGTGCTAATGTGTGGTCTGACATTGTCATGCTGAAGAAGTGGATACTCCATATGCGAATGATCCAGCAGCAGCACTGAAATGGGTGGAAATGCCTGTGTTGAGGATACACGGCCCCTGAGATGTCATGAGGCTCTCCAAAATTCGACGCCGAGGGCAATTAAGAGGTCGAGCCGTACAATAAATGATGGTAATTGAGGTCTCCCAGTAGGGGAAATGATAGGAGAAGTTTTTCCATAAGATCTGTGAGAGCCTCAGTGTGTCTTGCAGAGGTAGATACAGTGAGCAAACAGTGATCCTCTGATATACTTGAATGTCAAAGGGAAATGCTTGCAGGTCAGCAGGGGGAGAGTAGAGGAGTGATGTGCATTTTTGACAAGTACAGTGACCCCTCTCTTGGCCCTTTCCCCAGGCAGGTCATCCTTGCGATAGCGCACAGTCCCGTAGTATAGTGGTATCAGACGCTTTAAAATGCATTTCCTGCAATCACAAGCACAGGGGGCGCTCCTTTTCCCCAAATGTGGCCTGTCCTGAACCCACTGATCTTTCACTGTAGGAGGGGTGCCATCTATCAGGAAAATAGCACTTTACTCCGGATTTTCCACTAGGGAAGAGAACTCGTAATGGGAGGAAGCTCATCCTTGGGACGAGACGATTATCCCAGTCCGACATCAAGTTCATTGCCTCTGAAGAAGATTAGAGAGAGACGTCAGAGAGGAATGATGTCTCCGTCAGTGGGTTATTTTTCGAGCTTTTTTATCTGAGGTGGCTTTGAAGTGACGACCTCAGGAAAGAAAGGGGTAGCACTGGACGGTGGACAAGACTTGATCTTTGTAGGTGCAGGGAGTTCCACAATGTGAACAACCGAGGTCTTTTCTGAAGTTCTGGGTGGAGGAGGGGCTTCGAAATGACTGCAGCAGCGCAAGTGCATTGACAAGCGCAGGTATTAGTGCTGACACTAGCAACGTCCGTTTGTGTAACGTCATCAGCTTTCTGCACAGGCTGTTTAACAACACAATAAAGGAAGTGGCGAACGTTGGGGACAGTATGGCTGTTTTTGGCCTCTTTATACAGTAATGTGCCAAAACGTTATCCCCACCTGAGTGCCGGCCGCTGTGACCGAGCAGTTCTAGGTGCTTCAGTAAGAAACCACGCGGCTGCTACGGTCGCAGGTTCGAATCCTACCTCGGTCATGGATGTGTGTGGTGTCCTAAGGTTAGTTAGGTTTACTTAGTTCTAAGTCTAGGGCACTGATGACCTCAGATGTTAAGTCCCATAGTGCTTAGAACCATTTGAGCCAATCTGTGGGCTCCTGGCCACTCATCTCTTACAGGGTGCCTAAAGGATGCTGCCTTCTCGGATAGCTATACAACAATTCAAGCAAATCACATTAATAGTTTTAATTACAGTAAAGAAGATTGACAATACTTAACTTTGGATATTCAACGAGTTGTTACAAGCAATGGGCGACTTGCAAACAGTCAGTGTTCTTCACTATTACAATGTCCATGTAAGCATTCACACAAGCTCATAAGTCACTGCTATCCTTAATATCAATGCTAATATAGGCCTCCCTGTTAGTGTCCGTCTTCTAGTCGCCCTTTACTGTCCGGCCTAGGCTGGCAGGAGCGGTGCTTATATTCTCTTCATATAGAGGCTGCTCCTGTCGTGGTGCGGTCCTAGTCGGCTGGCTATTGGCTGACGTCATCTCACAGGCTTCTCTGCTCTTACGTTCTTCGCCTTAGTGGCGGCGCTTGTCGATACGCCGGAACACAATCAAAACTTGCCAAACACTGAAATCGCAAGACTATCCTGTACAATGAGTCCTCTTTTGCAATACAGATTCATACCAAGTTACAACATTAAAGCGTAACATAAGGCACACAAGTAACAATAAAGCAACTTCTAAAACTTCAGCGTTCGGCAATGAAGACACCGGCCACACGAACATCTGACGAAGGTATAATCGAGTAGATGCCAGTACAGGTAGGCACTAATTAATAAAAAACAGTGCCGTCTAAACATTCTCTGAGAACATATGCAGACAAAACCCTCCTTTATAAAAAGTAAACTTCACAACTAGCATACAAGGTACAAATATGATACAAATGGCTGATAAGGGAATACAGAATTAATAAGGTGGATCCTCCAGCAATCAGATCGGGAACCGATTACAGAGTGAAACCCAGTTTTACAGGGTTCAGTCCATATTTCGAGTCAAAGTTGCATTCACCAAAGCGGCGGAGGAACGAGCTACGAGGCTTAACGACCTGACAGACCCAGGAACAAGGAGAACAGAAATACTCAACTTAAGGACGAGATGGAGACAGAAGGCCAGCAACATGGAGCCCGGTGTAACGAATCACAGTTCCGCTGGCAACGGCCAAGTCGTCAAGTCCCGGTGCCACGTCCCACCGTACCGGATGAAATACACTGCGATCCGCACATCTGAAACATAAATCAACTACAGCAGCACACTTGCAATCGCACATTCCTATTACGTAAAAGAATAGAACATAGCGTTAAAACAGGAAAGCTCGCCAAAAAGTTTTTTTTGAACTCAACACGTAAGAATTCATTTAAACGCTGGAATACATGTGTAAATAAGATTGTTCCTTGAAGCGTGATAGTAACAGCTGAGTATTACTTCAAAAGGGAGAGAGCCCACCTGAACTACATTTTCATAGAATCTGATATAGTTTTACGAGACAGCATAGTATTTCGTTACTCGTAAACTAAGGTGCAAATTTTGGTACTTAATCGCCAAGGTTAGGACAATTTTAGATAAACCATCACTCAATAATGAGGACTCACCGGGTTTCCTTACATATAGTTGCAGAGCCTACGTCAAGTGGTAGGAAACTAAGAAGGAAAGCCCATGCCCCGTTATCATGCCACGTGTGACATAATTTTGACATATCAGGCTCGTCACTGAAGACAACATTAGATAACCATTAACAAATGTATACACAATTGCATCTGTTTAAATCAATCACATACCATATGCCCAGGCGAACGGTTAGTGCCAAGCGACGCTCCAGCAAGCTCTTCTTCTCAGCTGGCGAGAAAAGCCAAACACCACCCCTCGTGCCGGGACCCAAAACTTTTCCGCCGTCTCCGGCCGCAGCACTCCAGTAATACCACACGCGACGAACATGCACACCAAGTAAGGGCCAAACTTCCGACCCCGTTGTAACCGAAACCGACAGACCACACAGTGAGATCCGCTGCTTCGATGCTGCAAATTGAAAAAGCCGAACCCGCAACGAACAACTGAACTCGCGGCCGCCCAAAACGAAATCGATGGCAAAGATGACAGTGTAAGAAAGTGGTATTAGCGCCAGCCGCTCGCGTTTCTAGTTGTTATTTTCCTTTTTAAGCACTTTTTTGGCCCAAGGACAGTTAAAATCGATGGCAGTTTGCTTTTTATGCAGTTTTTGTCTCAGGACAGTTAAAAACCGTTTTTCCCACCCGGTGTGATACGACGTTGGTGTGGTGGATGGGATTACCTATCTAGCTGTCGAGTGCCAAAGTCGTGCAGTCCAGCTCACTGAACTGTCCAAGTGGTGTAGTGTGCAACACTAACCATATACGTCGTATAGCGATTGATGTGCCATTTGTAGCCGACCCCATTTACGTTACGATGCATACAGCGGCATCAGCTGGTAAGGTTTTCGTTAATTTCCCTATTCGTTCTTGAATTTTATGTCATAATGAGCATGGTCTTCTCTGCAGCGTTTTGAAACTGGAACTGTAGTTGTGGGCATCCTGTACATAACATTTCCATTTGATATTTTCCAAGGAGATGAAATCCCTCACAGAAAACATAAATAAATATCTTGAAGTACTCACAAGAGAAATCCAGAAAGTGAAATTAACTGTACTGACGCCCCACTTCAAGTAATATGTTCCGTAAAGTGTACTTTCCTCGAAGAGGCTTTTGTGTGTGGAGCAGACTTGCGCTGAGAAATTCTCCCGGGAGCTCTGTGTGGGAGGACAGCCGCAGGTCGGCGCCGGCTAACGAAGACGGAGCATAGGCCCCTCTGCGCTCGCCCCGGGCTGGTCGTCCAGCAAGCAGCGAGGGGGCGCAACGGGGCTCACTCGAGGACGTGCGCGCATCCTCTGCTCTAGGGCCCTACGCCTTACTGACACGAAACATTCACTGGGTTCTTTTCAGCTTACCAGTGTTGTAATTTACCCAGCAGCACTGAGATTTTACGTCTCTCCTTTCTGGGAGAAGTTAGCTTTAATATAAAAATTGTAGGACACCTTCACATCCTTACAGACTCGTCAGACAAATGGCACATCTCCACCAGTAAGCCGAGTTAATTATGACAAGAACAATGTGCTTTCGATTACTATAACTACCATGATCGCCAGACACTAGTTTCTTCTCACGACGAAGCGGATGTTGATTCTCCAGTGTATCCGGTCACGGGTGCAATGACCGCTTCTGGGTGTTGAGAGCCGTCTTGAGGCTTGTCGGAAGACAGCCGACTCCCACCTGAGGCGTCCTGCATTCGGATGATGGTAACGGAGACTGGAGGATGCTGTGGGTGGCTGCAGAGAGACAATCGGGATGAAGACAACAGTTCCTTGTTATTCCATGTGTTTTTGACAGTTATACGGGGAGAGATACGTAACTTTCAATGGTATCCAAAGCGCTTGAAAAGACGAGTACAGAGATATAATGCTTGTTAATTTCACGCTAAAACCCCTCACAAAAGTAACAGAAAAATACCCTAAAATTGAAAATTCGCCCGGAATCGGCTACTGCGTTGTAAACACGCACATGCCAGGCGTTGTATCAAGCCTTCCGACCGTTTACTCGTTTGCACTGTAGAGCTAGCAGGAACTGTCTCGTCTGTCGGTAGGTCATTTCTGCTTCAATATTCCTTCCATGCAGACATGTACACAAATGAGCAGAAATTAAACATGCTACTTTTATACTGGTCTCAAACTCCTACGGTCCTCAGGAGAGAGCCGGTTGGATGAGGTGATAACGACCCAGTCAAGCTCGAGAGCGCAAAGGAAGGATCATTGACAGTAACACATTAATTAGGCAGTATTAGGGGATTGTCTTTCGAAACGCCGTGCCACAACCTGGCCAGTGGAGTAGCGCCTTGTTAGCAGTATAAGACCAGCATGCGCTCATCTCACAATATCACCAGCACCGCAAAGTATTGGGTAGTGACCGTTACGTCACGGGCGGTCGTCGAGCCGCGCAATCTGGTGGCCTCCAGTTCTGCGTATCGATGTCCAAAGTACCCTCGGGCATGTCGAAGATTTTAAATCAGAGGTTACGCCTCAGATACACCTGAAGCATTTTTTGGTTCGCAGGAGGCGGCTCTCAGCCCTCGTTTAGGAGACAGGAGCCAGCAAAATTGGTGTGTGCCATAGAAACAGGAAGAGCAGCACCGGCGTCTACCGGTGACAGACAGCATAGCATCCAGGTCATACAGGTCAAGTAACCAGCAGATGTTTTACGGCCTGTTGCTCTGGAATTGGCAGTGGAGCTGGCAGCAGCATCGTCTTTCCAGCTGGACTTGTGGTTCCATAGACGATGGGTGACAACTAGGTGTGATGAGGATCGACCTCCATACGCTCTCCTCACACTAGATAGCTGCAACTAAGACGAGGGCTGAGACTACACACTTGGCAGTTAGCAATCAGCACTCCTCAGTCAGGAATTAGCCAGATATTAGGAAGGGCGGGTTGTTTATATCGGCGCTTCCGATGCGCTCTGCGTCAGTGGGGATGGATATGACATCATAGGTCCTGGTTTTCCCTTGCTGTCAGTTCTCCTTGTGACTTTCACTACTTCATCTTTCCTAATGGATCGAAGCCTGAATGCCTGAAGTTACGTTGTACCTAGCCCTTATTACGAAACCCTGCTTTGTCACTACTGCCGGCCGGAGTGGCCGTGCGGTTCTAGGCGCTACAGTCCGCAACCGAGCGACCACTACGGTCGCAGGTTCGAATCCTGCCTCGGGCATGGATGTGTGTGTTGTCCTTAGGTTAGTTAGGTTTAATTAGTTCTCAGTTCTAGGCGACTGATGACCGCAGAAGTTAAGTCGCGTAGTGCTCAGAGCCATTTGAACCATTTTGTCACTACTATGACACTATCTCTCTGCTTCCATCATCTCATATCCTTTGTTTCAGACCTGAGTGCTCAGTCATTCTCCTGTTTGCTGCAGATCAATCAGCTGTTCGCCCTTAGCTGGCAGTCCACTAGTCATTGAAATTGGCAGTTTGCCATCCGGGAGCTACCAAGCTAGAACTCCGATGAATTTTAGTGTCTGGTGTGATACTATCCTCGGGCGTAACGTAAGGATGGTGGTCCAGCATCACGCAGATGCGGCAGGCGATGGCGCTGCCCAGAGTCATACTCTGGACCATTGGCTGGAGAGCGGGAACTGGCAGCTGGAGGCAGGGTGGTTGTCGACTCAGAGCCCAGTAGCAGTGGTGGCAGCTGCGTCTCCAGTCTGGTGTCATTCAGCACAGCATGGTCCTGCTTTACTGAATATAAATGCATCAGAAGAGCGTTGTCAGGATTGCAGCAGAGGCTCATACACAGTGTGTGAAGTAACATAGCCCTACCACAGCGATGACTTACTCGACTGGGCCAGGGGTTTAAATAAAGCCTTTAGGAGCTGACCACAGATATGATGTCACATTTCCTGTGTCACATGGAAGTGCCACAAACAGGGGCCAGTGATAGTCACGCGGAAGTGCTTTAATCAGGGGGCAGTGATTGTGATCTAGCATTTGCCACACGGTAGTTGGTCGAATGTGGAAGTTTCCTGAAGGGTGGTTAGTGACCCAGCTGTTGACTCATGGAAGTTTGGCGCAGAAACACTGATGTTGGAATTCGTAAGCAAGCAGGTTACTGACCACGACTGCTGGCAGTGGGTGCATCATGTCTATGACTCTGGACTGTCACTGTGTCGTTAGGTAAAATCCAACACTTCATACGCAAGCTGATTGAAACAGAATTGGTAATATACTGGAATTTTTTAAAACCGCACAATCTCGATTTTGAGTCTACGGTAAGAATTCCCCTTTTCCACTAGACTCAGTTCACTATTTCACAATACAGAGTCTCAATTCCTTGTCCTGCACTATTTTTCTTCAACTCTCACGTTTCGGTCCACATATCACTTGTGTCATAGCCCCCTTTCCAGTGGCAGAGCCAACAAATTACATCACGTGCCTTGGTGGTCCATGCTCCCTACCCTGATAAATTAGAATGAGTGCATGTTACCAGAGTCCATCGTTCGGCCATCGGGTCTTTGCCAATACTACCATGGTAACTTATGTGCAGCCCACAAATGAAAATCGAAACTAAGACGCTACTTACTTATGTTGCTGCTGTTCAAGTCGAATCACCATTGCAGTCTCCATCTGCTTCTGTCGCCAGAATAAAGTGTACCTTCCTCTTTGTCAGTAGGCCATTCCATTTCTGATTCCAGAATGTAGGGGGGTACGAAGTGGCTCCAGAGAATCATGAGAGTGAAGAAAACTGTTCTTTATCATTCCATCTGATATGGACAATTGTATGGGTGAACCTATGTCTCAGTGTGGGTTGGTATTGTGTTGTAGTTGTTCCACTCGGCGCGCCAGGCTTCACAGACAAGCAAGAGACCAGCGGCGCTTGCATACAGCTGGAATACAGACTGCTTACAGTAGTGAATGCTGAATCGGTGGACGCTAACTCGGTGGAACACTGGACACAGCTCTCCAGCCAGCAGTAGGCAGCTTGCGGCATCTTCTGACGGTGGTCGCTTCGTGTCCCAGGGATATGGAAGATGAAAGCTTTCTCTAAGTCACAGTCCAGGTATGAGATGAAGAGCAGCAGCAAGCAGCTAGTGAACCTCAAAGGTGGGAAGCCGGGTGGTCACTGGAGTGCACCGAGTGAGTGGGCGCAGTGGTTAGCACACTGGACTCGCTTTCGGGAGGGCGACGGTTCAAATCCGTTTCCGGTCATCCTGATTTAGGTTTCCCGTGATTTCCCCAAAAAACTTCAATCAAATGCCGGGATGGTTCCTTTGAAAGGGCACAGCTGACTTCATTCCTCATTCTTCCCTAACCAAATGGGGCTTATGACCTCACTGTTTGGCCCCCTCCTCCATATCAACCAACCAACCAACCACACACTAATATCTATTTCATTCATTTTTGCGTTAGTGCAGGAATTGAACGGGGGCATTACTGCTGGGTTTTTCCTTAAAGCAGCGTTTGAGAATGGTGTTAACAATTTCTGAGTTTGCTTTATTACCATCAGTTTCAGTATCTGTCTCGTTCATGAGTGTTTGAACACTAACTTCATTACCACTACCAGCCTGTATACGTGGCCAGAATTTCATGGGTTCTGTTAGACCTTTCGATAACATTCTGCTACGGTAGGTGCTGAAGCCTTCATGCGTTGCCCTCTTGACAGCCAAATGCTTTTGCTTCAGCATCTCTCTATTTACAGTGCTTTTCATGCAGTGGTCTCTGTTTTTTTAGAAGTTTATTTACAGCGACTACATATCTTCGAGAGTCTCTCACACCAGGAACTCTTCCTCTAAGCATAAGGACAATCAAACGAAAACGAGAGAGAAGGAAAAAAAAAGTAAGATGTTACTTATTTCAAAAGTAATCGCCCTAACTGTTAGTAAATTTCCCCCACTGTGGAACACAACGGTTGATGGAAAACATTTTGCGGTTGTCGCCCTTTAAACTGAGCATCGACAACCAGCGAAGACCTGTAGAGCGCCCGTAAGCTCCAAACACACGCCCCAGTGAAGACGTGTCCTGGAAATGCACCAAAGAGCGGTGGGACACCAACCTGACTGTCGCCTGCCATACGGCCCTACAACCAGCGATGATGATGGCCTGGGATGCCATTCATTTTCACACCAAGACTCGTTTGGTTGCCACACGCGGCACGTTTACCGCGCAGACGTACGTCGACGACATTCTACGTCCTGTTTTGTTGCACTTCATGGTAAGCTATCGTTTCGTTACATTTCAGCAAGATGGTGCCTGCCCGCACACGGCGAGTGTTTCTGCCGCTTGTCTTCCTGTTTGCCAACACTATGTTGGCCAGTAAGGTCGGCGCACCTTTACCCAGTTGGAAATGTTTTCTAGAACTAATGGCAGCGTCCTCCAAACAGTTCGAGATTTAGACCTTTTAACGTATCAGTAGGACAGAATTTGGCATGATAACCTTCATCAGGACATCCAAGAACTCTGTCAATCAATGACATGCCGAATACTGCTTGCATAAGGACCAGAGGAGCACCAATGCGTGACTGATTTGCTTAGTTTATGAAGCTCTTTCTGTTGAATAAATCGTCATTTTTTCTGTACTTGTAATCATTTGAAGCTCGTTCTCAAAGCAGATGTGACGCAGGATTTTTGGTCATCCGTATCTTAGGTCACGAGTAGCTGTGTACAGGACTGAAACGGCGATGTGTCGGACTGAGATTAAGGTTTATGTGGTTAGAGGCAGTACAGAAACTTCGATGTTACGCTAAGGTAGTTAGATATCGTGATGAAATGTTGGCTTACGTGGCTTAATAGTCTACCTTTTATTACTCCTTCATCTGTTACAATGAACATGCAGAAGAGCACAAACACTAGTTTACAAAACATAGATGAGGCTTACTGAGGTCTTCAATCAATTACCAGAAAGTATGACCATCCGTGCCTGTAACTTTGCTGAGAATAGGGTACAGTCAGTAATGTATGGCACTACAAACCACGAACCATGAAAGTGTACGATTCTGTTGCTCTAATCGAACCCTTATGTTCAAGTAGTGATCACGATGAAAGTGATATATACAGATATAGGTACGATGGGAACCAGTAACCCTTGTCCAGAGATTTTTACAGGCAAGCTTAAGCAAATCCTCCTTATTGCCGAAACTTAATTGAGGCTGATGATTTGTTACATAGTGTCGTATGTAGGGTCGTACCCTGGAGCTCTCAAATTCTTTCTTGGTTTTTGAGGCTGTTCGGTTCTAGATGGTACATGACTGCATCGATTTCTACCTCCAAATTGCAGTCAATGAGCGTGAAATTAGTGGTTTCTCAATGCGTATGACCTCTTAATGGACTGGTGAAGGCGGCTTGCACTGTGCACCTCTGCCTAAGTTAAAAGCCTTACAGGTAATATTCATTCTTAGATGACTTTACCTTTTTTTCATGATCCACTACAGGAGAAGTGGTTTTAAATTTGTTCATTTCATGCAACACATGACTGTACAACTTAGAATAACAAGGAACTACACCCAGAGGCGGTGCCCAATTTCAAAGTCTGCACGATAGCTAACATTTAACACCTCTGCGTAGAGTGACCATGGGAGATTTGCGTCTGCCGAGATACATGTAAGCGCAGACCGGCGTTGGCGGTACTATTTATGAGCCGGGGCGAGCAGCCGCTGTTGAAGACTCGTGTTAGCGCTTGATAATGAAGCATCTGGTGTCGGTCCGTACATTGACTGCTAGTGAGCCTTAACTCAGTGCATCGAGTGACGCCTGTGGCACGCTGGCGCCTCGAGTTCCTGCCGGCTCCACGAGTCACTCGTGCGGCCAGTGTAGCGCACAGATCCGGTGCGCTGCAAACTGCGAAAGGTAGTCGTAACTGTGTGTTTACCGAACACCAAGCTACTCTATCTTGTGAAAACGTCTTCATCTCCGAATAATTTTATTCACAGAGCCAAAGTGCATCCTGCAAATTAAACACCAACTGCAGTGACCAGTTACCGAAACAACTAACTACGCAACTTTAACATGTATTGCAGCCCCTGAATTATTCCACAGAAAAGCATAGCTGGCTGAATCTCACCAAAGAAACTTCCAGTACTTGACTTTGTAAGCGCCGGGTGTGAGCGACAGTTAATAGCGTACTGGATCCATCATCCCGTGTGCGGCCCGCGACATGCTGCAAGACAGTGACTTGTGGAGGTAGGAGGCAGATTGTGTTTACAAAAGCTTTCTAACTTCTCTCCCAAATTTTAGAAAATCTCCACTTCATCCACCAATGATGGTAACGACTCCAAGTACCATGCAACCTCTGGCCGAGTTTTGCCAACATTGTGACCACCGCCCCAATGAAATTTCAGGGTTACGACAGAGCGCTAGCAGAAGAGAGACTTGTTTATATTATGGGTGGGGGCATGGACAGAGGCTGTCCTTCCAGTCACGTTGCAGAGCAGCCGTTGAGACGCTGTATCTTGCGGCTACCACCAAAACTTCCAACAGCCACTTTCTTTAAGCAAAGGAGATGTTCCTCCATGTAGGCATCGCGCCTTTACTAGAGATCTTTCTAGCTCCCTAGCACATTATCTCCTAAGGGAGTGAAGATTACGAGACTTGAGTCGGGGGAAAGCGTGAGGGTGGAGGCTGTATGGGCTCTGAAACCACTTAAAGCTGCATGTTTGTGGCTGTGGCGAAGGTCGAATGGTTGTATCCCTCTGCTTTCTCTCCCTAATAGGCTGCTGTGCCTAATAAAAGGCAAAATACAGATTCTCACAAACTGAAGAGTTAATTCAATTTCTATCTTGACGGTAGGCAACATGTGGAACTACAAATGCATTTAGCATTCAGTAGTACGAATTATGAAAAGAACACGTCAGTCAACCATTCATCATGTTAACAGACCTGGGGAATACTATAGCAGCATAAAAATACGAATGAAATATGTAGGGTGACGCTACATGAATATTTAAGACATCTTACATGTATATGTGCAGTTCAGTATGTAATGACTTTTGTCATCTCAGTGTATGGTACCTGGATATTGTTGCTCGCATTGATCCGCTCCCATAAGTGTTATGCGAATGTGGAGTCATCGGGTTTATGAACGTAGAGTTATGTCACGTGTAAACATTCTACTTTGCACCAAGACGATGTCCATACGGGATACGTCTGGAGCATTACAGACGCAACAGCAGAGAGTGGCTCAACCACAACACATGATACATGCGTCTTTGTGTTAGAACCAGACGAAATGAAATGTTACCATATTACATTCATCGTCAACATAACGGCCTAGCACCTCGTGTGATGATACGCAGTGTTATTGGTTAGACAACACAACTATTTCTGACTGGCATAGCTAGTAACTTGATCAACAAACGTTACGTGTTAAGGCTGGTATATGCGTCCTTTTTTCGATGTTCCCATTATGGTATCTTTCAACAGCACAAACCCATACATTGTTCACGTTTTCCTGGCCCACTTGAACATAAAGAAGTTTCACTGTTGTCCTAGTGAGTCTTTTCTCCAAATATATCAAGCACTGAAAACATCTGATTGTAGGTTGCCAGGATACTGGCATGCCACTACTCGCCAGCCGCTATGATTGATGAATGTTGACAACGACTTGACTCAGCATGTGCTTATTTACCTGTAGCTGTTAACCAAACTCAGAGTCGATGCCCAGCTGAGTTAGAGCCATTCTTGTTGCTATAGATGGCAGCCACGCGTACAATATTTTCCCTCCACCCTCTCACCCATAAATTTAATCTTGCATTCTTCCTACTACATTACTATAACATGGAAGCAGGACACATTGATCCACAGGACACGATGCAATATCAGTTAATGTGATTTATTTATTTATTTATTTATTGTTCCGTGGGACCACATTTAGGAGAAGTCCCCATGGTCATGGAACGAGTCAATACATGAAATTATAACAAGATTGTAGAAACAGATAAAATGAAATATAAGAAACATATTCAGGCGACAAGTCGTTAGTTTAAATAAAGAAAATCAAGAATGTAACACTGGAATTGCTTAATTTTTTAGCTCTTCCAGGAGCTCCTCGACAGAATAGAAGGAGTGAGCCATGAGGAAACTCTTCAGTTTAGACTTAAAAGTGTTTGGGCTACTGCTAAGATTTTTGAGTTCTTGTGGTAGCTTATTGAAAATGGATGCAGCAGAATACTGCACTCCCTTTTGCACAAGAGTCAAGGAAGTGCATTCCACATGCAGATTTGATTTCTGCCTAGTATTAACTGAGTGAAAGCTGCTAACTCTTGGGAATAAGCCAATATTGCTAACAACAAACGACATTAAAGAAAATACATACTGTGAGGGCAATGTCAAAATTCCCAGACTATTGAATAGGGGTCGACAAGAGGTTTTCGAACTTACACCATGCATAGCTCGAACAGCCCGTTTTGGAGCCAAAAATACTCTTTTTGAATCAGAAGAATTACCCCAAAAAATAATACCATATGACATAAGCGTATGAAAATATGCGAAGTATACTACTTTTCGTGTTGAAATGTCACTTATTTCAGATACTGTTCTAATGGTAAATAAAGCGGCATTTAGTTTCTGAACAAGATCCTGAACATGGGCTTTCCACAACAGCTTACTATCTATCCGTACGCCTAGGAACTTGAACTGTTCCGTCTCGCTTATAACATGCCCATTCTGTCTGATTAAAATGTCAGTTCTTGTTGAATTGTGGGTTAGAAACTGTAAAAACTGAGTCTTACTGTGATTTAGCATCAAATTATTTTCCACAAGCCACGAACTTATATCATGAACTACATTATTTGATAATGTTTCAATATTACACACAAGATCCTTCACTACCAAGGTGGTGTCATCAGCAAACAGAAATATTTTTGAATCACCTGTAATACTAGAAGGCATATCATTTACATAAATAAGAAACAGCAGTGGCCCCAGCACCGACCCTTGGGGAACGCCCCATTTAACAGTGCCCCATTGGGACTGAACGTCATTACCACTCTAAATATTGCGGAGGATTACCTTCTGCTTTCTGTTCTTAAAGTAGGGGGCAAACCAATTGTAAGCTACTCCCCTTACTCCATAATGTTCCAACTTCTGCAGTAATATTTTGTGGTCAACACAGTCAAAAGCCTTCGTTAAATCAAAGAAAACACCTAACGTTCGCAACCTTTTATTTAATCCGTCCAAAACCTCACAGAGAAAAGAGACTATAGCATTTTCAGTTGTTAAGCCATTTCTAAAACCAAACTGTACATTTGACAGCAAATTATGTGAATTTAAATGCTGCAGTAACCTTGTATATACAACCCTCTCGATAACTTTAGCAAACACCGATGGCATAGAAATAGGTCTATAATTGTCAACATTATCCCTGTCTCTCTTTTTATAAAGTGGCTTCACTACTGAGTACTTTAATCGGTCAGGAAACCGACCACTCCTAAAGGAAAAGTTACAGATATGGCTAAGTACTGAGCTAACATACATGGAACAATACTTCAGTATTCTGCTAGATACCCCGTCATATCCATGAGAGTTCTTGGTATTTAGTGATTTAATTATTAACTCAATCTCCCTCTTGTCAGTATCATGGAGGAGCATTTCAGGTAACAGTCTCGGAACACTTTTTTCTAAGAGCTCTATATGATTCCCTGTTGGGACTAGGTTTCTATTTAGCTCACCTGCTATATTCAGAAAGTGATTATTAAGTACTGTACGTATATGCGACTTATCAGTAACACGGACATCCCCACTACGCACTGATTCTATATTCTCGACCTGTCTCTGCAAACCAGCCACTTCCTTTACGACTGACCATATGGTTTTAATTTTATCCTGAGACTTAGTTATTCTATCTGCATACCACATACTTTTTGCCTTCCTAATAACTTTTTTAAGCACCTTACAATACTGTTTGTAATGGGCTGCTGCATTTAGATTTTGACAAACCCACAACCCACAAAGCTGCAGAAAAACTACGAAACGTGTCATTACCTATGGAATGTTGCAAGCTTCACAGCAGTTGTTCACTTTCAAAGCCAGTAGCATGCAGTTTCTCACGGCATAATGAACTCCATCTGTGTCCATAGCATTGTTAGCATGCCGCAAAGGCGTGAATGTAATCAGTTTGTTCAACTGACAGTTTGATTGAGGGCGTATAGTAAGTCTTCGTGACTTTGGTCGGTCATAAGGTAAAGAAGGTACCTGCGAAGAAACCGTGGGTAACAGAAGAAATACTTCGGTTGATTGATGAAAGGAGGAAGTACGGAAATGTTCCGGGAAACTCAGGAATATAGAAATACAAGTCGCTGAGGAGTGAAATAAATAGGAAGTGTAGGGAAGCTAAGATGTAATAGCTGCAGAAAAAATGTGAAGACATCGAAAAAGAAATGACTGTCGGAAGGACAGACTCAGCATACAGGAAAGTTAAAACAACCTTCGGTGACATTAAAAGCAAAGGTGGTAACATTAAGAGTGCAACGGGAATTCCACTGTTAAATGCAGACGAGAGAGCGGATAGGTGGAAAGAATACGTTGAAAGCCTCTATGATAAGGCGTTCAGTCCGGAACCGCGCGACTGCTACGTCGCAGGTTCGAATCCTGCCTCGGGCATGGATGTGTGTGATGTCCTTAGGTTAGTTAGGTTTAAGTAGTTCTAAGTTCTAGGGGACTGATGACCACAGAAGTTAAGTCCCATAGTGCTCAGAGCCATTTGAACCATTTGAACCAAAGCCTCTATGAGGGGGAGTGTTTGTCTGATGTCATAGAAGAAGAAACAGGAGTCTATTTACGAGAGATAGGGGACCTAGGGACCCGGTATTAAATCAGAATTTAAAAGAGCTTTGGAGAACTTAAGATAAAATAAGGCAGAAGGGACAGATAACATTCCATCAGAATTTCTAATATCATTGTGGGATGAGTCAACAAAACGACTATTCACGTTGGTGTGTAGAATGTATGAATCTGGCGGCATACCATCTGACTTTCGGAAAAACATCATCCACACAATTCCGAAGACGGCAAGAGCTGACAAGTGCGAGAATTATCGCACAATCAGCTTAACACCTCATGCATCCCAGTTGCTAACAAGAATAATATACAGAAGAATGGAAAGGAAAATTGAGGATACGCTAGATGACGATACGTTCGGCTTTAGGAAAGGTAAAGGCACGAGAGAGGCAATTCTGACGTTGCGGTTCATAATGGAAGCAAGACTAAAGAGAAATTAAGACACCTTTATAGGATTTGTCGACCTGAATAAAGCGTTCGACAGTGTAAAATGGTGCAAAATGTTCGAAATTCTGAAAACAGCAGGGGTAAACTACAGGGAGAGACGGGTCATATACAATACGTACAACAGCCAAGAGGGAATAATAAGAGTGGACGACCAAGAACGAAGTGTTCGGATTAAAAAGGGTGTAAGACAAGGATGTAGCCTTTCGTCCCTGTTCAATCTGTACACTGAGGGACCAATGATGGAAATAAAAGAAAGGTTCAGGAGTGGAACTAAAATTCAAGGTGAAAGATATCAATGATACGATTCGTTGATGACATTGCTATCTTGAGCGAAAGTGAAGAAGAATTACATGATCTGTTGAACGGAATGAACATCCTAATGAGTACAGAGTATGGATTGAGAGTGAATAGAAGAAAGACGAAAGTAATGAGAAGTAGTAGAAATGAGAACAGAGAGAAACTTAACATCAGGATCGATGGTCACGAAGTAGATGAAGCTTAGGAATTCTGCTACCTAGGCAGTAAAATGACGAGTGACTGACGGAGCAAGGAGGACATCAAAAGCAGACCAGCAATGGCAAAATGGGCATAGCTGGTCAAGAGGAGTCTACTAATATCAAATATCGGCCTTAGTTTGAGGAAGAATTTTAGTTTGAGGAAGAATTTCTGAGAATGTACGTCTTACGTCTGGAGTACAGCACTGTATGGTAGTGAAACATAGACTGTGGGGAAACCGAAACAGAAGAGAATCTAAACATTTGAGATGTGGTGCTACTGATGAAGGTTGAAGAGTAAGTGGACTGATAAGGTAAGGATTGAGAAGGTTCAGCGCAGAATCGGAGAGTAAAGGAATATGTGGAAAACACTGATAAGGAGAAGGGACAGGATGAGAGGACATTTGTTAAGACATGAGGGAATAACTTCTACGGTACTAGAGGGAGCTGTAGAGGGCAGAAACTATAGAGGAAGCAGCAAATAATTGAAGACGGATGTTGCAAGTGCTGCTCTGAAATGAAGAGATTAGCTCAGAAGGGGAATTCGTCGCGGGCCGCATCAAACCAGTCAGAAGACTGATGATAAAAAAAAGAACCCACACAGTTGCGCTACAAGATGGGCGAGAGATCTTCACAGCACATGGATTGTGTTTCCAGTGGTCAGTAGAAGGTGCACATGCCCGTCAGTGTGGCTTCAGGCAGCAGGGTCGCCCAGACGCAACGCACGCTAAGACTGTCGCATTTTATGAAGTGCTGTATCAGACTGCATCGCAACTTCACAACAGATTGTTCTGGGGGAATCAGCTAGGACCATCTGCAACCATCTCCGTGAAACAGGCCTACGCTATTATGTGCCCTTACGATATCGTCCGCCCATGCGCCAACATCGTGCAACCCAGCTCCCGTGGTCCCACGATAGGCGCTTATGAAAGGACAAATGGAGACTTGTTGTCTTGAGTGATGAGAGTCACTTCTGGCTTAAAATAGGAGGCCAAGACATTGGGATCACGTATTTACTCCAACTTTGTTCGGCTTTAGTAGGCCATTAAAACAACATAATGTGCAAGTAGTGAGGTGCACTACTCTGGGAATTCCGAGAAAATCGCAAGAGAAGCTTTAAGCGTCTGTTATGTAATGGATGTATACGTGCGTTAGTACTGGCTGTTGGAGTTCTTGGTGGTCAAGTGGTTAGCGTTTGAGCGACGTAATATGGACGTGTAAGAGGCGACAGTTCGACTCCCGCCCAAGTTTAATTTTGAATCCACATTAACACTGGTCATACTATTTAATTTATATGACATTTGAGAGGTAATATAATTTTAAAAAACCACGTGTATCTGAATTAAGTTTTATTGAATTTCATGTTATTTGTTTACTTACTGTTTTTAATTAAATTTAGTTATTAGAACAAACATATTTATTACCATCGACAAGTAAATGAAGAAACGCATAGAGTTTTCCAGAAAATGGATGCCGTCGTAATTTGCGAAATCCTTTATACATGCAATCTGGTATGATACGCGGAACTACCTTGCACCTCAACGCTTGGAGCTGCAGACATAGAGGCAGGCCCCATTTGGCAGTTTACCTGCGTTGCGGTGAGACATTGCTAATGTAGCAAGAACGAATAGTGTGGTTGGAAATTTTTTGAGTATCTGTACTACGAAAATGGAAGTCTGACCAGAAGTCGAAGCACCGCCTCATACACGTTCGCCTTACGAAACTCGAAAGCTAACCGTTTGACCACCATGCACTACAAAGTCCGTCACCTACACACAGATACATAGGTGTCATAATAAATGCCTAAAACGTCTTTTGCGATTTTCTCGGAATTTCCAGCGTAATGCACCTTACTACTTTCCCATTATGTTGTTTTGATGTAATACTAAAGGTGTACAAAGTCTGAAGTTATTCCGTGATCCCAGCGTCGTGGCCTCCCCTTGTTACTGCCAATAACATCATGTAAGCGTACTCCGACGTCTAGAATGTGTATGGCAGAGTCACAGATGATCAGTACCAGGCATCATGGTCGTTCTCCTCTTGTGATTGTAGAGGGAACATTGAACAGCGCACAGTTCATCCAAGACATCATTCGGTCCATTGTGCTACCATTCGTGCACCAACAAAGTAATGTGCTTTTCCAAAATGACAATGCCACCCAACTTGCTGTCCAAGGTGTACGTCAAAGTACCCTGACCAACACAGTCCCCAGATGTCTCACACTGACTATGCTTGGGAATGAATGAAATGGAGTCTGACGCGATCTTCAAGAGCGACAGAAAATCATCCCCATCTAGACACCAGCTAGAAATTGTATGGGAGACTATTCCACAAGACTACATTTGCCACGTCTGTCGTTTCCACTGTGAGACTTCCAGACTGCGTTGCTGCAAAAGGAGGGTATATAGGAGTTATACAGGAGTACTTACAATGCCATTCATCATGCCCTGTCGACTGTACACGCCCATGACCGTGGCACAGTAGTAATGGCGGTTCTCGTCAGATCACCGAAGTCAAGCGCTGTCGGGCTTCGGTAGCACTTATATGGTCTGTCGAGTACTGTTGGCAAGCGGGGTGCACTCAGCTCTTGTGAGGCCAGTTGACTACCTACTTGATTGACAAGTGGAGGCTCTGGTCACGAAAGCTGACAATGGCTGGCAGAGCACTGCGCTGATCACATGCCCCTCCATATCCGCACCCACTGACCCCTGTTGGCTGAGGTTGACACGGCGTTCGATTGGTAATGGTTGCCCTTCAGAGGCCTATTCGAGTGGATTTTGAGTCTTTCTTTTTTCGACTGTATTGAGATGTGTATGGCGCTGTCGGTGTGTTCTTTTGTTGCAGACGTCCTCAACAGTCTGTCAATATAATTTCCCTCTACCGGACGGACGAATTGATTATGTTCTTTTCTCGTCTTGTGGCAGTATATATTGTATACGTGCAATAAGTAAAATTTCATTTTGTGTCCTTTCTGGTGTTGCAGTTTTTATGACCAGCAGTTTAATAATGTTATCAACTCATATTTCGCTCTTGTTACTTCTACTTCAGTCATCTGTGTGGCTTGACAAGGTGAGGAAGTCACCATTCCAGTGCCATTACTGGGGGCGAGCGGGCAGCAGCCGCCACCTGGAGAGGCAGCGCCCCCCCCCCCCCCCTCTCAGCACCCGCAGCCAGACAAAGGCGCGTGCTCGTGGCGGCGCCTGCCCTATCAGCCGCAGCCATCGCCGCCTCTATCTGGACGCCTCACACCCACGCGCTGGGTCAAGAGGTCGCACAGCCGCAGCCGACTCGATCAGTGGGCCACGCCTGCCCTCCTTTGGCAATCTGGCCCTTTATCCCTTCTTCTCTCCCTCCCACCTCCTTCGCCAGACAAGGCATCCCTTCCCTCTCAGAGAGGGGGAAAACCGGATTAGGTGCCGCTGCTCGCTTCCACAGCGGGAGAGACTCAGGCCGCTCTGATGGATTACCTGCAGCCACGGCGCCCCGTCCCTTTAGCTCACGTCAGGCCAAGCTACAGTTCTTCGCACGTGGGCTCACGCAGCAGTACGTTGAACCCAGTATAAGCAAAGTCTCCTGTACTACTGGCAGGCGCCAGTCCGAGGTTCATTTCTCTGTGGAGGGAGGATATATTTCGTTACGTCACCCATATCCTTCCCCGCCATTGCAATGCTGTTTCCGATTAGTTATACTTTTAAAAACCCTGTAGCTGCTTACGACGTATGTATCCGACGCAAACATGAGCGTCCCCTGCGCCAACGACATATACAGGACTTTGATTTTATCCATACTGGATGAGAGGTCGTGGTTGTGAATGTCAATGTTAAAAAAAATATCGGCTCAACCACTTGTTTATAATGTAAAACACTAAGATTGACGCGTTTCGGAAGTCAAGCTTCCACCATCAGAATAATAAAAAGTAAAAGAACCTGTTAAGATTGGCGCGTTTCGGAAGTCAAACTTCCATCATCAGAATAATAAAAACTAAAAGAACCTGTTAACAGGTTCGTTTTCTTTTTATTATTCTGATTCTGTTAACAGGTTCGTTTACTTTTTATTATTCTGATGATGGAAGCTTGGCTTCCGAAACGCGTCAATCTTAGCGTTTTGCACTGTAAACAAGTGGTTGAGCCGATATATTTTTTAACATTGACATATACAGTGTTTTTCAAAACTCGAAGGCAAAGCGACAGGGATTGAATCCTCATATAACAAGACGAAAACAGTTGAGAAAACATGGGCTCTAAAATGCATACCTTAAGTGCTACGAGCACTTGTTCAGTAGAAGGGATGTAGCGAAGATCCGACACGAATTCAATTACCCTCCACGAACGCCTCGATACTGCTGGCTACCGTCAACACAAGTCTGCATGAAAACATGCATTAAACCTCGTAACCATCAAGTACACTGGTGATAAAATCTTCACGGACCTGTTGGGATGGAGGCCAGAGAAGGAGCGTTGTGGTCTGACGAATGTGTTCGTGGAATTCCCTGTGTGATCTCGTCATTCTGGAAGGCACAATGGAACAACACAAGTGTGCGTCTATCCTTGAGGACTATGTCCTCCCCTAAAAGCAGTTTTTTCTCCTCAGCACGATGGCATCTACCAGTACGACAATGCAACGTGCCACACAGCTCACACTGTATGTGCGTGGTTCGAAGGGCACCAGTATTAGTTTACTATACTCTCCTGGCCACCAAATTCCCCAGATTTACCGAATCGCATGTGAGGGAGCGCTTCGATCGAACTGTTGCTGCCAGGGATCTAAACAGAGAACCCTAGCGTAGCTGGCCACGGCACAGGAGTGGGCATTGCTCCACATCCCTGTCAGCACCTTCCAGATCATTCACCCTCCTGCTCCACGTTTAGGAACTGACTGCGTCGCAGAAGGTGGTTATTCAGTCTTTTGACTAGTGGCCACATTAATGTAATTGGGCAGTTTGTGTATGCGTATGTGTTTATGTTCCACTTCTCCTCCTAATTCACTGTATCAGTTTTAACCAAACTTGGGACACATATCACCTACTGTCTGGAAAAGAATTGCTGCAGCGATGCCTACCTATGCGTGGGATACTGATTGGGGAGAGAAAGAATTATAGTCCAAGACGCGCGAATACCGAGACTTTTTTCATCCATTACTTCAGAATTAGACCATTTAGTGACTTGCAACAACCTTTACATATAGTTTCAAACCCTAACGATCTCTTACTCGCGAGAATTCCACAAAATCATGAAGGCATGAATGTTTATCGCTTACTACGTTTTTGCTGTTCATGCAATAAAACTTCCGTATCAGGCATCACGTTTTAATGTATTACTTCTTTATAACTAACTCAAATTCGGCAGATTTTGTAGACAGTATTCGCATATACTACTGAATGTATTTACATATACACACTTCAGGAGGTATGTCATCAATACTGAAGTGCATAAAGTACTGCTGCATCACGCATGACGTTTACACTTATTACTTCTTTGCTGCTACCTCTACTCGCAACACATTTCGCGAACAGTACCCACACACACCCTTATATACATACAAAATTAAATCAATGTACTACACATAGTTCAGGAAATATGACATCATAAACATTGAGCTTCATGAAACCGATGCTACAGGTCAAAGTTGGCTAGTTACAACTGAACTATGTGCACAAATGTGTGTTAAATACAAGTGAATTTTGCATATGTGCGCAAAGCCCCATGTGAAAAGCTCCTCCTTAATCTCTGGATCAATTTAAACAACATTTGGTACACATGCTATTTATAATCATAAAAGAAATACTGTGGGGATGAGAACCAGCAACCTTCTATTGCGGTGGGACTGATAACATGGAGTGAAAAGGGGAGAGGGAGATGGACAGACAGAGGTGGAGAAGGAGTAGATATAGGCGAGGAGATGGATTGAGAGAGGGGTAGGGGGAAATGGGCAAAGAAAGGGAAGATGAGGAGATGGACAGATAAAGGAAAGAGGAGGAGACACACAGAGAAAGGAAAGAGGAGGGGAGGGGCAGAGAAAGGGAAGAGGAGAAGTCTGACAGAGGGGTGGAGAAGGATACAGAGATGGGGGTGGAGATGGATATAAAGATGGGGAAGAGGAAATGATCAGGGAGAGGGAAGAGGAGGAGACAGATGGACAGAAGGGAGAGAAAGAGATGGACCGAGAAAGAAAAGAAGAGAATATGGACTGAGAGGGGGAGATGATGGACGGCAACAGTGGGGAAGAGTATATAGAGAGAGAGGGGGAGAGGTGAAGGACAAAGAGAGGAGGAGACTGGCTTAGACAGGGTTATAAGGAGGTAGAGGGGGAGGGGAGATTGATTTAGAGGGAAACAGGAGGAGACGGATGGAAAGGGAGAGAATAGATGGGCAGAGAGAGGGAGAGGAGCTGGTGGATATGGAGGGGGAAGGACATGATGGACAGAGAAAGGGGGAAGGAGGAGATGGACTAGTAGAAGATAGGAATCAATACATATCAGGCCAACGCCTGGCACTCAGATAGTCGAATATAAAAGATGCATATGTTTTTCATGTTATGTTCATTTAATTTTATTTTATTAAAAGAATGCTGCGATGCTTCATCCTCCCAGCCCTAGTTCTGGGCAATGAGGAGTCACTCATAGGTTTTGGACTAGGATTTTCTCATTTTATTTTACTTGCTATTTTAAGTTCATATTTCGATGATTCTTTTTTATACTCGCAAGTTTCATCTCGATAAAACAAACCAACAAGTTGAAAGGTTTTTGGTTTAATCGGCATAGTGCAAGCTTATGAATATATCGTCTTCAGGTGACACAAGAAAATTTAAAAAAAAAATGGCCTCATCTAGTAGACACGTTATCATCTAATCGGTTCCTTTCACTCTGTTGACGCTATATTTCACTTTATTCTCTCCTTTCTGATTCTATTAAGACGATTTAGGGATGAGTATACTCTTTTCCAGCAATTTCTCATCCACTGCCGTTTCTGCTTCGGTTACTGAAGCTGATCACTGGATCTGTTTGGGAGTGGTCAGTATGGAACTGTTCCTCTGCAGGCGCACTTGCGGGAGCACATATCCGAGTTTACAACTGCTACTGTCGTCTGTGTAGAAGAGCTTGTTTCTCAATAGTGATGCAAGGATGGGGAGCTGAAGAGATTTCTGTGTCTTCTTCGTCACAGCGTGTCATATAGGCTTAATTATTTTCAACTCCAAGATTTTCCTATCTTCTAGGATTATGGCGTAATCTCTACTCTCCACTGCAGTGGAAATGTACCGTACCCACAACTATCGCATAGGAGTGTGAGTGTAAAAGACAACGTAAAATTCTCCGTTCTGAGCCTAGATGGCTTCATCGGGCTCGACCGACCACCGTTTCACCCTCTGCCAACCGCGCCAATGGAGGAAGTCACAGTTCAGAAGTTCTTGTAAGCGCATTTGGTCAGCATAACGCTCTCCTAGTCATGGCATGTTTGTGGATCTTGGAACTGCTATTAATAAGTCGCATAGCTCATAATGAGGCTGAATGAACCCTATACCATTTCTTCCATGAAGGAAAAAATCTCTAGCATGAATGGAGCCCATGTCGTCTGCATGATAAACTTACTGACAACTTAGTTAAAAAAATGGTTCAAATGGCTCTGAGCACTATGCGACTTAACTTCTGAGGTCATCAGTCGCCTAGAACTTAGAACTAATTAAACCTAACTAACCTAAGGACATCACACACATCCATGCCCGAGGCAGGATTCGAACCTGCGACCGCAGCGGTCACGCGGTTCCAGACTGAAGCGCCTTTAACCGCACGGCCACACCGGCCGGCGACAACTTAGTTACAGAGGCGGAAAAAAGTAATATGAAGTAATAGCCTATTAAGTAGGTAGGCACTCTAGAGCCTCAGGAGTAGTGGACAGACGGAGCCACTGAAGTGTGAATATAAGTCGACAAGTAAACTGAGCTTCAGAAAAATCAGAGAAATTTTCACTGACATTCGATTGGCCAGTTCTGCCATATAATATTCAAATTTGATTCATGAAATAAAAGTAAGGAAATCTTCGCTAATTCCTTGGGGTGTTTCAAGTAACAGAATGTTGAATATACCACCGTGAGATGTAAAGATGCCGAAAATAATATGACCGCTCTTGCTAGGTTCAACTGTACCTTCCCTGACGTACATGTCGATTGTTAGGATCATGCGGACAATTGGACTTTTTCTTCGGAATTCGTGGATACCGCGCTGCCCCAGGAAGTGCTAGTCCACCTAGACAAGAGACTTTCTCGTCTGCCTAAGCCTTATACAAATGGGATGAGGCAGAGATTGCCCTGTGAGTGTTTAACTACAACAGCTGCACTCTCCGTTGGCATCTAGCGCACCTAGTAATTGATTTTTTTAAATGCAGGTGTGTAACGTCTTAGCGATTATGGCGGTTAAGCCAGTATACGAATTCCTCCTACGACATAATGTTTCAGTGTCGCACCAAATAGCACAAATGCACAGAACTTGCGTTAAAGTGGACTGGCACCTTATAGTTCAAGAAGGCCGTATTCAGCAAACGGAAACCCAGTTATTACCGAGCGAGGACTGAGATCACTGAAATGCACCGTATACGGGGTAGTTTCAGCTTATTGACTGCTCAGACTGCGACAAGCGTTACCCATATTCGAGTTATCGAGAAGGCAAACAAACAACAGTACGCAAAAAAGGAAAGGTTCAATTTTAGAAACCCTGTAGTTGTCTTCCATTCCGACGCATAAATTTGGCTCAAAGGTGCCTATGACCTTCCTCTGTAATGGTGCATGGTCGTGGCGCCCTGAGATGTCATCCTCGGGAATGACAAAGTTTCAAACAGTAAGGTGTCGACATGCGCAAAAAAAAGAAAAGTCACAATTTCGCAGTTCGTGTGAGCAGTGAGATGCGTTGGTTATGTCACATTGGCACCACATTTCACCTCAGTTCCGCCCAGCGCCACCGTGGAAGTCTCACAGGAGGGGAAGATCGTCAACCCAGTGTTGCCCACATTCCACCCATTCTTTGATGCCTCTGTGATAGAGGCCAGAACCGCGGCACCCAGCGTTGAAATCACGCGGTTTTCTTATGGGTGGCCAAAGAAACACATTAGACACACCGCCGCTCGTAATCAACACGGAAAGATCTCAGGGGTTGGTACAAGAGGCCTTCAATGAAATCTCCCCTTCCGCTGGGGTACTGATTAATACACATTTCGTGGTCGAAAACGACAGTTCGCAGCAGGACGACGTTCTTGATAACGTTCCACAGGCGTTCACGACACAGATGAGACTTAACCCTAGCTACCCTTAAGTATCCCTTGTTTGGTTTTCATTATTCTACGTTGTTTGTATATTGTTAATGTAAGTGTTTTATGAAACATTATTTTAAATTTTTTAAAGTAGGTTTTATTTGTTGTACGTTTAGTATCAGGGTTTATCAAAATTTGTGGATACATTACCTATTATGACTAATGCTCCTCTCATGTTTGTTACATTGATACCTATTGAACATCAAATAGTAATTAATGGTAGAAAATTCTTTAAATAAAGAAATTATGACAATTTCTTTCCTCTTTTTTCACTACGCACAGTCTAGCATTCCATTCCGGGTTGCAACAACATGAAAAGATTATCATATCCCGTTTGACTATCATACTGTAATCCGGTATATAACCCCAGTCGCATGCACTGTATCAAGCCCTTTCACGGCCACAATTAATTAACGCTCCCGCGCCTGTGAGGAGCCCACCGAACCTCACAATAATTGAGGAAGTACCACAATATTTAAGTCGTACTGACATGACCAGGAAACACCAAACGCCTTTTGGTCAACCCTTAATGGAAAATCATTATCTTATAGTGCGTAAAAAAATACTAAGGATCACTGTACGTCCTGGCTTTTGACAAAGTTCTTGTCGTAGAAAATGGGCTTCACAGTTCTTTGCCTTCGACATGTGGTGTTGCTTCGCACATCCCTACCTAAATTTCACCGTTCAAATGATCAGTATATCTGACTATTCAAAATTGTCAAGGGGCGATGTTTGAGTTACGTCTTTGCGGTATTCTGCCATGATTTTCCAGACCTCCTGTTGCTTCAAATAAATACCTTGTTTGAAACTTTTGCTTACTCTTTCCCTTGCTTCGAGTTGGTTACAGTCTCACAAATTAAAGTCTTCATTGTATACTATCTTACTTTTATTCACAAATTCCAGATGCTACGCTTTCTATTCTTCAAATGCCTTTAAGTGGCTCAAATGGTGGGCCCCTATTGACTTCCGGTATTTGAGACCTTCGAGTTCAGCTATGTTAGCATGGAGGCCTCACACTAGTCTGAAGCAGGTGTTGAAAAATTTGTGAAAAGCGCTCTTTTGCCTGTTTGTCAAACAGTTGGTTTTTACGAGGACTTTTTGCCCCTCGTAAAACTCTCTCACCATTTTCGTCTTATCAACTCCCTCTTTCCATTTTTGGTTCGCTACTCAGATGTTGCAAGGTGCTTGCTTCAGTGATGCTTCAGTCGTCCTGCAGGTGGGAAGTCCACTACAGTATGTCTCACATCAACTCTGGAGCATGCTTGTGCTTTATCGGTGGAAGCCAGATTGTGCTATGAAGTAGCTCGTTTACGACGTTGTAAAAAGCTTTCAAGTACACATGCCAGGTCGCATTTTTTTTCGCAATAAAACCTACATAAGTTTCTAAATATTCCTTTATAGGCTCTCTAGGGTTAAGGTTGGCGGTACCAACTGATGTACCAATTTTATGGTTGCTCAGTGTGTCCTGCCACGTTTGTGAGTGGTACTTGGTGACCATTAGCAGACAGAAATTCGATTGAAGCACCGCACCTGTACATGAAAGTCTTTGCACAGTGCCGTGCTTATCGACAGCCCTGTCGTTTTTTTTTTTTTCAGTGATGTGAGTGTCACGTATTTCGAGGTTAACCTCTGCCACTACCATAATATGATTAAATCCTCGTGACTTGCGCGGTATAGGGCCCATCAAAATAAAGGCAGCGGTTTCCCGTTGGTACAATCAGGTACAATGGTGCCCGCGTCTGCACTGTGGCTGTTTTTGGTTTCTGAAAGTCTTTGCAGATAGACAGAACCTTTCGTATCCACCTCCCCACATTCCTGAAATGGCACAGACTTTTCAGTTTCATGAAATACTACTTGGCATCAAAATGTGCTCAGTTGAGACTCGTGAAGCAAGTTACTTTATTTATTAGCTCTTCCGGTACACACGCTGAGATGCGGCACAGCTTTTCTCAAAAGATAGTGCTTCCAAATTTGCGCTTGGGTCTTGTATTTCCATTCAGTTTTGATATTGAGAAGAAGTTGGTCTTTATCTTGTTGTCATCGGATATTTTTCGTTGAAGCCGTTACGAAATTTTCAAACTCCAAATTTTTAATACAATAAATTCAGAAGATCCTCAACTTCCCGTCCCTCATAGCTCGTGGGTCCTACTGGAGAGCGTGACAAAGCGTCGGCAATAATAATGGTGGGGCCTGGTAAATAGACTGTGCTAGACTTATCCTCTTGGAATATAGAAACCTAGCACCCCAGTCTCGCTTACGTGAGTGTTGCTATCATCAGGAGTTCAACGCTTTGTGATCAGTATACACTTCACTTTTTCGTCCCTACAGCATATATCGACAGTTTTAAAAACCACAGACGACAGGCAGTGTTTCAACTTCAGTAAGTGAATAATTCCATACACACTTATTCAGCACATGGCTCCCGAATGCAATCGTCTTGTGAGTCAGATTACAATTTTCTTCATACTCTTGGAATTTTAATATGCCAACATCTGTCTTAGAGCTGTTTGTGGCCATATGAAAATCTTCAGCAAGGTTTAGGTGTGACAGAAACCGTGCGAAACTGCCTATCTGCGATCTCGTCCCATACAAACGGTGTTTTCTTTCCTGTCATAGTACAAAGTCTGGGTACAGGTAGGTCCTTTCTGTAAATAAATCTTCTGTAAAAGTTTACACTGACTAGAAACCTACAGACTTCTTCATGTGTTTGTGATACTTCGAATTCAGCTATGGTCTACAATTTTTCCAGGTCGGGCGCTATCACTTCCTCTGAAATGATGTGACTCAGCTATAGTTCAATTCTTTTATCTTGGCGGCTCGCGCATGCCCGCCCAGACGCTGGAGATTGCTGCGTTGCCAGTTGCACACGACGCACGCGCCAATAGAAGCAGCGCCATAGTATAGCATAGTTCGCAAGCTTACGTGTAGGGGGGAGCGCGCAGTTCATGAAGTAAAGCCACCACGGCCGCATTAACCCTTTCGCTGCTACAAAGACGTGCTCCCTGCATTCTGCGCTGTGGGCGATTTTGTCACTGCACTGCTCACCTGTGCACACACATTGTGTTCCGACTGCTTTGACACTCTTCATCATTCGATTCCACAAAAACTATTTGGCTCAAAAATTAGATTTTTACCTGTCTTCTTGACTGATACCTTCCCCCCATAAATGACTTAATTTTGTTTCGATGTTCAACGCAGTTATTATGCAGCATTAAATATAGTAAACCTTTGCACGAAATTTTGAAGAGTTTGCAGAGGTAAAAGTCCATAGAGCATACTCTCCGTATGGTCGATTTTAGTTGCCACAATGTTGAGAATGAAATATGGACAAGATATCTATATATTTCATTTAATTTAAGTACCAGATAAGTGTCGTATGTAATATTGAGAAATATTCCACCTTTCGCGACTGTAACAAAAGTTTTACTTACACTGGGCACGTTTGGCTTTATTTTAAAGCACTTCAATCAATCAAAAGGAAGTAGACAAAATACATTAAACAAAACTGTGGACTTACAAAAACATTAGGACTTGAATATACCGTCTGTCAGTGAAGTGCTCAGAGCTATGTCAAATATAATTTTGTGTGTGGCACACACAAACAGCATTTATTTGCTAAAACACTGATGAGCCAACACAAACGTTGAATATTGTGCTACCGCAGCACAAAACTACGAAAGGTGACTTGGCAATGGAGGACACAAAATACAGTCCTCTAATGATGCTCCAAAAGAGAGAAACGCGTCTGGTCTAAATAAGTCGCTTATTACAGTTGCAGAAGAGGGATATATTTCAATACCATTGGTAAAACTGCGACTGTGGAACAAAAACAAGAAATAAAACATGAATACCATTGTGTATGTGCCATACCTTTCACCGATGGAAGTGCTTTAAAATAAAGCCAAACACGCCGTGTGTATATAAAACTTTTATTACAGTCGCGAAAGACGGAATATTTCTCAGTATTACATACGACACCTATGTGGTATTTAAATTAAATGAGATATTGTTATACAGTAAATATGATATGAAACTTAGGTATCTTGTCCACATTTCATTCTCAACATTGTGGCAACTAAAATCGACCATACGGAAAGTACACGCTATGGACTTTTACCTCTGCAAACTCTTCAAAATTTCGTGCAATGGTTTACTACATTTAATGCTGCACATCAAAACAAAATTAAGTCATTTATGGGGGGAAGGTATCAGGCAAGAAGACGTGTAAAAATAAAATTTTTTGGCCAAATAGTTTTTGTGAAATCGAATGATAAGTGTTTCAAAGCAGTGGGAACACCATGTGTCTGCACAGGCGAGAAGTGCAGTGATGACAAAATCGCGCACAACGCGGAATGCGGGGAGCACGTGTCTGCAGCAGCGAAAAAGTTAATGAAGAGGCAAAGCACTAGAAATTTAATTCAAACGAATAAAATTCGTGAAGTAAGGCACTCCAATATTGTTTTTAAATAAAGAAGATATTTAGCACCGCACAAGGTTTGAACTCATAACCTTTCACTTGGCAGCCCAACACCTTCACCATTCCGCTACCTCAGCTCATCGAACAGTGTAACTCCATAAGGACTCTAACACCTCACGCAACTACTTATAAACACTGTTGGTATGACTATGAATTACTCACGCTTCGTCGAAGTACAATAGGAAATAAACAATTACCGCCGTTCTTTATTGCGAAAAAGCAGTTCGTGAGATTGAAACAAACACCTTTCCTTGCTATCGCCTGAATTAGGAGTCTTATTGCTTGTTTGATTTAATTAATTAATAGAATATGAAGCAATTGGTATAAAGAATGCTTTTTCCAAACTTTCTGTAAAAGAAAGTCTGCTGTCAAGACATTGCTTTTGTTCTATTACTTTATTTATGACTGAACGTTTCTAAAACTGAAGACACTCGTCCGTGCTCTGCACTGCTGTCGAGATCTGCCAACGTCGTTCTCTGTTCATTGGCTGACTGTGTTTTGTGACGTAAGATGCGCAGAAAGAACCTAAACTCGGCCGCCAAGATAGATGACGCGCACTTTAGTGGACTTGCCTTGTCCTGACATGCGGTTTGTTAATGCTGTTATTCCATCTTCTCGCATTTTGTCAAGTAGGGCTCCTAGCACCTGATTGTGTTGTTCCCATGATCTTTCTCCTACTAGAATGTCATCGATATAACAATTTATTGAGTCCCTTAGTTTCCCTAAGCCGCGAATGGAAAGCACGTGCCAAACGCAATGAAGAACGTGTATTTTCGACATTCAGGTGTCACTTCGATCCGTCAGAAGCTGGATTTGAGATAGATGGACTGTACTCGTGACACCGCGCCCCGTGTGCCCGATTCCGTCTGATTCGACAGATGAATGTTTTACTCTCTCCTATTTTGGCTTTTGTACTTTCCTTTGAATTTGTCTTAGAATAGTTTTCTCCACTTATGCGGTACTTAATGATTCTCCCCGTGCTTCCTGTGTAATACATTTTGTACCTCTTGCGATTATTATCGCCTCTTCTGCTTGTTTCTTCGCGTCTGAAACGCCTTGTTTTAATTCCGCACAGAATATCAACATTTGGTTCTCCACCTGTTCAATTCTTTCCCTTTTACCTCTCCTACTTCCTGTACCTGTTCACGTTTCTTATAAATCTTATTTTTCTAAAGTTTCGTATTCGCTTCTTCGCCTCGTTTTAATTATCTCAGCTAATCAGTACGCACGATAACTCATTATTGTTTCTGCCTCACGTTTCTCTCCCTCCATTCACACTGGCGGGCGAGAGTCTCCCTTCTCGTGAATTTTGGAACATTTCTCGTCCGCATATTCCCGTCGGACTACCTCATCCGGACGCATGCAACAGTTCCTGCTGAAATTCCTTCTCTGTAGTTTTGGACGACCTGATTTGTCTCCCGAATAGTTTCCAAACCATACAACAGCCATTGCATGCCTATTCGACGGTTCCTCGTTATCTAACCGATCTCCCAGTCTCTAATCATTACCAGTATCATCACAACAATGTAATTCATGCTCTGGATCCTGTCGTGCAGCTGGAATAATGGTATTCGCGTTATCCAAGATATTTCCGCGTACATCATGCCTTTGTGCAATTTCTTTACAATTTCTAACCTACTCTGTTCACTCGCTTTACGCGACTTGCTACGGTTAAAAATGGTTCAAATGGTTCTGAGCACTATGAGACTTAACATCTGTGGTCATCAGTCCCCTAGAACTTAGAACTACTTAAACCTAACTAACCTAAGGACATCACACACATCCGTGCCCGAGGCAGGATTCGAACCTGCGACCTTAGCAGTCGCGCGGTTCCGGACTGCGCGCCTAGAACCGCTAGACCACCGCGGCCGGCGCTACGGTTAACATGAAGACTACAATCTATTCTAAATGGAAACTCATCACACAAAACATATGAAAATCTCTACACACTAATTAAATCTGACCTGTATCGGGTCACGCCTATCAGTTCCAGACATATTACACTACCCTAACATTCTGTACAGACTTCTGCCCTAACCACACATAATCACAGATAAAACAAGACAATGACAAGACCCAGCGACGAGAAAACAACAGATACGCTTGGGGTCAGAACACACTAAAAATCCTCTAAAACATAAAATGTGATTAGTGTGCAGCAGCAGACTTACATGCAACGTATTGTACCACATGTATTTAAAATTACTAATTACAAATCTAAGAAAAGTAGTTAAATTTCCGTACTATTTAAATTTAACAATTACTGAGCCAGTTGTTGCCAGTCCTCCCATCAAATAAATCTACAAAAAATTCTTGTTTACACAAGATCTTAGGTCTGGATCGAAAGCGTCCTACTGTTACCCCTAGTTGTGTATGTATGTGAGATCGCTGTCAATGCAGTGTTCGCAACGGTGTGGTCCCACTTAAAAAATGAGTTAAATTAACCCGTACGCTGACAATCTGAATTGGGAGTAGCATGTGGATTCGTTCCCCGAGTTGTGACAATATTCTTCTGTAGCTTAATCAGGATCATTACTTGGAGTCTAATACTACGAAAAGTAGAAAATCAGATTACTGATAAGATATTTATTATAAAAACAACCCTAAAAATATGGAAATTGAAGAAGTATGGGCATAGAACGTTAAGTTCTATTTATTAATCTAAGTCTGAGACTGGCAACTTATCTATAACTTGACTAGAAGTCACGCTGCCATTTATGAGACGGAAACACTAAGTGGTTGGTACTAATTAGCGTCGAAGCTAAGAAAGTCTCCATCCTGACTGGCACTGACAGTATAGAGCTCTCGGATCAATGAAATGGAGCTTAACACATTTACTGTAAGGATTTCCTATCTGCCAAGCCGTGTTGCGTATACCATCCAATAAAGGGGCGGGAAGAGCAATTCTACAGCACCTATGTGCTTGGTGCTATCCGCAGTCTTACGAAGTGCGTTGTATAGTAAAAAATTCCGACCACATAGAGGGTGCAAAACAGTGTTCGCAACCTCCTACGGTTGAAGCTACTTGCGTACTATGCCAGACACGAATTCCGTTAGCTCATAAGTCAGATGCACAGAGACTCGACTCAAGTGTGCAATGGTAAAGAAGCATTTCTTATTGCCCAATTTCTGCAAAGAAGACCGATGTTGGCAGAGAAACGAATGACGCCCTTCCTAGTGGCGAGAGTAGCACTTTCCAATCTGACGGTGAGACCGTTCTCTGACGCCTTGCCTGCAATGTCTCAAAGCTCTTAGTTCAGTAGATACTTATAGAAGAAATTGTAACATCTCCTACATCTGCAATTCAGCCAACCAGATACGCTTCTGTGTCTTTTGGCGGGAATACTCCTCAGCGTCTGGCGTGAGAACCTCTGGGGCTGTTACCTCGCATTTGTGGCAGGCATTCCTTCATGCTAAAAGAAGGCTGGTGCTATCTCTACAAACTTATGCTCTCAGCACTGTCTCGACTCCGCCTCCGTAGTAACCCGAGGTCCCCCGCGATAAACCCCTTTCCACCTGCTTCTTGACAGGCGGCAGAACAATGCCAGTAAACGAATGGCGTCCTCTTTTCAGAGCCGTAAACTGTCCTGCCTGCAACCTTGTTGTTTTGGAGACTGCGAAGGCCCACATTTGCCCTGCCATCATAGCCAGTGTGAAATTACACTCAAGGTATGCACCCCTACTTAAATGTTAGTATGAGGCTACCCAGTATCAACCAATAAATGATTAATAATTATAATTCGATAATCTCACATAAAATGCGATCCTATACTAAGTAATAGGAATTATCAAATGTATTCATGCATGGCTGCAAAAACTGGACACCTTACTAGTAGAAGCAAGCATCTTCAGAGGAAAGCCAAGGTTGTTGTTCTGCTGCCAGTATCACAATACAAGTCGTTTTACGAAGCTAAAGACTGTGTTGTTATGGAGTGTTGTGTGCTCATATATTACGTTTTCACTTTTATTCCGTGTCTTTTGGATGTGGTAGGGCTCTTATAATATTAACTTTGGGTGTAGGTTGTTGTTGTGTTGCAGAAAGTATACCTCTCTTTTTACACCATCTGATCAAAAGAATCCGGACTTTTATTAGTGGACGTTAATATGAGGTGTTTCCTCCGTTCACATTTATGACGGACTGAACTCTTCTGGGATCACTTTGATGGGATGTATGAATGTGAACTTTAAAACTCTCCCTGCCGTTTATATCGTTCCACAAAAAATATGGATAGACTGCCATAGGCAATCACAAGTAATATCCGGCAGGATTTCATAAAGCAGATGAATGGATGTCTGTGGAGGAACGATTGTCCATTCTTCCACAAGTGCCAAAAGCCGAGCAGGTAGTGATGTTGGACGCTAGGGTCTGGAGCGAAATCTACCTTCAAACTCATCCCAAATTTTTTCCATAGGTTTCAGGTAAGAACTCTGGAAAAGCCAGCTAATTTTTGGATTGTTGTTGTCCATAAACCTTCACTTCGCGTGTGCTGATACAAGCAGTTACAAGCAATCGTGGTCTCAGAACTGCTCCTCTACCGCATGTAGCACACAGTGTTGTAAAGTGTGTCGATATACTTTCGCACTTAGGGTTTTCTTAAAAAGTGGTGACCGCACATTCATCACAAGAAGAAAAAAAAGAATGCGTACTGTAACATCGTCTCCTCCTTCCGAAACTATTGGCACTTCACATGATGCAGGTAACGTACTCTATTGCCATCGGGATGCCACAGGGTATAGCATGATTCATCGCACTAGATCACAGAGATCCAGTGGCCCGCGGTGGCCGAGCGGTTCTAGGCGCTACAGTCTGGAACCGTGCGACCGCTACGGTCGCAGGTTCGAATCCTGCCTCGGGCATGGGTGTGTGTGATGTACTTACGTTAGTTAGGTTTAAGTAGTTCTAAATTCTACGGGACTGATGACCTCAGAAGTTAAGTCCCATAGTGCTCAGAGCCATTTGAACCATTTGTCTAGCGGCGTCGCTGTTTACACCTTCTCAGGAGTCGCTTAGGGTTTGCTACGTGTGGCTTACGAAAAGCTAATCTACCTTTACATCGTTGTGGAGTATTTTAATAGCTGGTTTGATTGTGGTGCTTTGGAACTCAATTCACCTCTTGTGATATCTAGCGGTCTGTTCCGCGTTACGTGGAGATGTCCGGATACTTTTGATCAGTAGCGTATATTTGTTGTGTCGTCTCCTCACTCACTAAATGTTGTGCTGTAAGTAGAGTGTGAGCTGTGACTCTGTAGAGCGGGACTATCTCTCTTTTGTTTGTACTGCACTGAAATGGATTCGACCGATGAAAGCCAACAGTGTGTCAAATATTCCTATTCGTCATTGTCTGACAGAATGCATTAGAGTTTCTATAACTGCTCATGATCCCATTACCTTCTTTGATTCAGTGCTTACTGATAATTAAAGGGAGTAACTTGAAAGTTTATTTAATTAGTTAGTTTCTTTAATCTTGGACAACATAGCACAACAGACAACACAGAGGGAGAGAGCAAGCAACCAAACGGAGAAGGGAATGGAACGGTTTGCCGCACAGTCTGACACGATAAAAATCCACATAGGATTCTAATTTAATTAGTGACTCAGTCAATGTTATTTCAGGGGATCAATCTGCTCAGGACTGCATTGTCAGGTGGGGACAGGTGACTGAAAGTACTACCACGAACAACCTGATGGTAATTCTCGTTTAAAGATAGAAATTATGACGTAACTCTGCCCAAACTGAACAAACCCCAAAGGTAAACAAAACATACACAACATTTCATGCTCTGAGGGCTCTCAACGCCTATGCCTAAGCGGTCTTGTGATGTAGTAGGCACGGCACTGGGAGGAAAATATGTTGTTACTGGGATTAAGATGCTTCTGATATCTAACTTCCATACTCATGCTACTCATACAATGCTTAATGGCTACTATTTCAAATAAGTGTGCACACAATACGCTCAGAGGAATATAAATAGATTGGGCGGGAACAGTCAGTACGTAAACGCAAGATATCATTTGACAAAAAATGGGAATGGAACAGACAAAAATACTCGACTTAAAATACGTGTAAATCAACAGTACTGAATGAAAGGGGAGTAGCTTGAAAGTTTATTTAATTAATTTGTTGCTTTAATCTTGGACAACATAGCACAACATACAATACATAGGGAGATTAGTGACCCAATCAATGTTATTTCAGGGGATGAATCTGCTCAGGACTGCATTGTCAGGTGGAGCTAGTTGACTGAAATTATTACCACGAACATCCTGATGGTAATTCTCGTTTAACTAACAACAACCTATTAAGGAAAAGAAAAATGGATTTGCAGTATTAAATGAATAAATTAACTGCACACCAACACACACTTAGCCTGCCATGAAATTCTGCAAGAGCGATCATCGCTCATTGACTGTGGAGCAAGCACCTTGTGGGTGATTGGAACTCAATGGTGTCATTATGTACTCACCAGGTTGTATCGTTCTGGGATTAATAGCAGAACTGCACACATGTGACACGCATGTCCTATCCTCAACTAACTTAGAAAACAGAGAGCACATTCTCCGTGCAGTTGTGCTCTCTTGGGAACATGGTGACAATGACCAACAAAGCAAAAATAAATAAAACAAAATAAAATAACATCAGATAATTCCACACGCTAGAATACTCAAATACTGCTCACTCGATCAAAAACCTAAGCTGAAACAAGCGCTTGAAAGTGCCTACACTAAGATATAATGCTTGCGACCACATGTTTGCCTGATAAATATGTATGAGGCCCTTATCAAAAAGGCAAATAGTCAAATAATCTGCAAAAAGGTCAACGAAAATTAACAAATGAAAGTTAAGCGTAATCTGAAGTCCACAACACTGAATGTGCTGATGGCACGACGTAATTAACTTCATACCGGTGGACTGAAATGAGCACCACGCGCTCTTTAGGAACCGAAGTCGTAACCACTCAACTTCCTTGAAAAGTAATAACAAAATGTGGTCGAAACATATTCCTGACTACGAATATCCTAACAAAAGAAATTAATGATTTTAATTACGATATATCATATACTCTCAATTTATCAAACGATCTGATGGAGACATGCACAGAGTTCGTCCATCCTCCAAAACCAGCGGGAAACAGAATGCTGAATAATGGCGGAACGCAGAGTAACAGTCTCTCTGCTCATCCCTGGCGGGGGAAGGAGGCTCCTACGAAAAACGAAGTCTACCACCACAGCAGCACCCTAAGTATAAGACTGACACGAAGGCTTAAGTAGAACATGTAGCTCTGCACTGTAGCTGCTCTACTCACGGAACCACAACCAAAACACTCACTCATTTATAACTAACAACAACTAAAAAAAAAAAAAATGCACTCCTCCCGCACAGGCCACGAAGGCCCTAAGGTACCGACTGGCCGCCGTGTCATCCTCAGCCCACAGGCTTCACTGGATGCGGATATGGAGGGACATTTGGTCAGCACATCGCTCTCCCGGCCGCCTGTCAGTTTCCGAGACAGAAGCCGCTACTTCTCAATCAAGTAGCTCTTCAGTTTGTCTCACCCCGCTTGCCAACAGCGCTCGGCATACTGGATGGTCACCCATCCAAGTGCTAGCCCAGCCCGATTGCGCTTTGCTTCGGTGATCTGTCGGGAACCGGTGTTTCCACAGCGGCAAGGCCGTTGGCAACTAACAACAACGTATTAGGGAAAAGAAAAATGGATTTGCGTTATGAAATGAATAAATTAACACTGTCGTGTCCATCTATTCACCAAAGATGCCTGAACAAAAATATGAAGATGTACAATGTGTCACTGACGACACAAAGTACCTTGAGGGAACTTTTGTGTCATACACTGTGATTGGCGGGTGCTTGAGGTTAGTTGGTAAACACAGTCCACAAACACGGATTAATCAAGGGAGGGAGCTAACGTAAGGGCGTAACGATTTTGTAGTTTACATCTTCAAGAGAAATGGATGAATATCTGAATTATAAGGAGTTTTAAACGTTATCAAATGAGTCCAAGCAATCGCTACGCTGGTAGCGCCTCCTTAGTACTCTCCGTGCTTGTCTGGCTTAATGCTGTCAGCACACTGTACGCACCGGTGAGCGAGACAACAGCGTTTGCGCCCGGAGCTGCTGTCAAAACAAGCGGCCGCGTGCTGCGGTACGCCTCCCCCGCCGTATCGCGTTGCCGGGGGCGGCCGCCCGTGGGAAGCGCGGCTGGCAGCGCGGCGCGGCGCGGCACAGCAGGCGTCGCCCCAGGCGCCGCGCCGCCGCGGCCGCCAGCTGTTCGCTCCCAGCGCTCGGCCCCCGTGTCGCCGGCTGCTGACGCAGTATCTGGAAGCAGCAGCGGCCAACCGCCACCCCCAGATTCTGCACTACAGCCGATACCCTTGTCAGAGCGTCGCCAACCGCTCTGGCAGTCACAGAGGCGATCGAATTCACTCACTGAAATTGATGCTACAGTCACATGGCTGATAAAGAGTACATTAGATTAGATTAAATTAGTACTTGTTCCATAGATCATGGATACGACACTTCGTAATGATGTGGAACGTGTCAGGTTAATAAAAGGTGTCTATACAAGATATTACATTACACAAAATGTTACATGAGACTAATTTTTTTGTTGTTGTCGTGGGTGTTGGGGAAATTACCCACTTACTATATCCAAAAATTCGTCTAATGAGTAGAAGGAGTTGCCATTAAGGAATTCTTTTAGTTTCCTTTTAAATGCTATATGGCTATCTGTCAGACTTTTGACGCTATTGGGTAAGTTACCAAACACTTTTGTGGCAGCATAATTTAGCCCCTTCTGAGCCAAAGTTAGATTTAACCTTGAGTAGTGAAGATCATCCTTTCTCCTAGTCTTGTAATCATGCACACCGCTATTACTTTTGAATTCGTTCGGATCGTTAATAACAAATTTCATAAGTGAATATATATACATTGCGAGGCTACAGTGAAGATCTCTAGCTCTTTAAATAAGTGTCTGCAGGATCAACTCCAGCATTGCACAATCACCAACAAATTTTACATATTCACATAAACCTTTATCTTTTATCCAAATAAAAACAGATTCATTAGGATTAAGTTTTCTTTTGCTACGTGTATACAATACAAGTGGAGACGTAGAGTCATAAGCAGATTTACCAAAGTCTTTATTAGCAATTTCAAACATATGATAAGTGCGAAACGAAATTACATCTCTATCATTAAAACTTTCTAGTCCAGGTACACAAGAAGTCCGCTACCACCTCTTACTATGGCAACTGTAAATTATCCATTCCCATGAGAGAAGGTATCGTTTATGTCCAAACTAAAATTAAGAGTACATCCAAGAAACACACATGGTCCATCAACGAGCGCGTTTGCTGCAACACTCTTCACTGGAATACGATTTTTCTTGTCGCCTGTTGCAATGAATACTTTTTTACTCAATGATGAGTTACTCCAGAATATGATGCCATGCGAAAGCAGAGAATGAAAACAGGCTTGGTACGCTAATTTACTCAGATGTATATCTCCAAAATTTGCAATGACCCCAATAGCATAAGTAGCTGAATTCAAACGTTTCAGCAGATCCTCAGTGTGTTTTTTCCAGTGCAGCCCCTCATCATTGCATACACCTAGAAATTTTGAATATTCTGCCTTTGCTACCGATTTCTGATCGAAGTCTATATTTATTAATGGTGTGATTCCATTTACTGTGTGGAACTGTATATACTATGTTTTATCAAAGTTTAATGAGAGCCCATTTGCAGAGAACCACTTCATGAGTTTCTGAAAAACATCGTTTACAATTTCAACAGTTAATTCTTGTCTGTTGGGTGTCATAGCTATAGTTGTATCATCGGCAAAAGTACCAGCTTTGCATCTTCGTGAATACAGAATGGCAAGTCATTAATATATATTAAGAACAGCAGAGGACCCAAGACCGAACCTTGCGGCACCCCATTCTTGATTGTTCCCCAGTTTGAGAAATCACCAGTTTTTTGCATATTATGTGAACTGTTTATTTCAACTTTCTGCACTCTTCCAGTTAGGTATGATTTAAACCATTTGAGCACTGTCCCATTCATACCACAGTACTTGAGCTTATCTACAAGTATTCCAAGATTTACACAGTCAAAACCCTTTGATAGATCACAAAAAATCCCAACGGGTGACTTCCGGTTACTCAGTGAGTGTGCCATCCGCATTCGTAGTGACACGAATTATGTAATATACTGGATTCATTCAGGCCTGAAGGTAGTCGTAGCTGACCAAAATTAATTACCTGGGTAACAAAATTTTTGTGGTACATGACTGGATTTATAACGAAACAAATATCTGTAGTCTAGTCGTAGTATACCACGCTTGTTCGTTTTGAGAAGTATACAGTTTTACATTTCTGAACATTGAAATCACTGCATCAGTTTGAAATCGTACCAAAATTTTACTGAATATTTGCACGTTTTCCAGGTACAACTTCATTACAGATAAGTGCATTTACTATTAAAATTTTCGGCAAGCTTTCTCATATACATGGTGAATATACAAGCATTCCCTTAATTAATATCCAAATTTTAGGAAGAATTCGAAAATATCATTTTATTCCTATGTTGTACGAGATAATGAAATGTAGTCTAATTAAATCGGGGTGATGCTGAGGGAATTAGATTAGGAAATGAGACGCTTACAGTAGTAAATGAGTTTTGCTATTCGGGGAGCAAAATAAGTGATGATGGTCGAAGTAGAGAGGATATAAAATGTAGACTGGCAATGGCAAGGAAAGCCTCTCTGAAGAAGAGAAATTTGTTAACATCGCGTATAGATTTAAGTGTCAGGAAGTCTTTTCTGAAAGTATTTGTATGGAATGTAGCCATGTATGGAAGTGAAACGTGGACGATAAATAGTTTAGACAAGAAGAGAATAGAAGTTTTCGAAATGTGCTGCTACAGAAGAATGCTGAAGATTAGAATGGTAGATCACATACCTAATGAGGAGGTATTGAATAGAACTGGGGAGAAGAGAAATTTGACTAGAAGAAGTGATCGCTTGGTAGGACATATTCTGAGGCATCAAGGGATCACCAATTTAGTATTGGAGGGCAGCGTGGAGGGTAAACATAGTAGAGGGAGTGCAAGAGATGAATACACTAAACAGGTTCAGAAGGATGTAGGTTGCAGCAGGTACTGGGAGATGAAGAAGCTTGCACAGGATAGAGTAGCGTGGAGATCTGCATCAAACCAGTCTCTGGACTGAAGATCATAACAATAACAATGTTGTACGAACTATTTCACAGCTTACACAACGTTTAAATTATTTGTAACAGTGTGCATTATATTTGCGGATAAATAGTACTTATCTGACAAAGTTGGTCTCGGAGTCAGTGCTGCTTCCTTTGTTCCCGTATAACCTACTTCAAAGAGTTTGCCCAGAGTTTATTTAAATGATAAGTTGCTGGAACATTATGTTACTGTTAACCATTTTCCTATTTTATTTGCATGTTCTTCAAACACATTTTATGGTCACATACTTAACACTCGTTCAAAAGTACATTGTGCAACTTCCTTACTTCATACAAAGAACAAGGGTCAGAGAGCGACATGTACCAAACTCTACAAAAGCTAATCCCGCTCTGACGCTCTTTGGCAAAAAAAAAAAAAAAAAAAAAAAAAAAAAAAAAAAAAAAAAAAAAAAAAAAAAAAAAAAAAATGGTTCAAATGGCTCTGGGCACTATGGGACTTAACATTTTAGGTCATCAGTCCCCTAGAACTTAGAACTACTTAAACCTAACTAACCTAAGGACATCACACACATCCATGCCCTAAGCAGGATTCGAACCTGCGACCGTAGCAGTCCCGCGGTTCCGGACTGCGGCTCCTAGAACCGCACGGCCACCGCGACCGGCCGCTCTTGGCACAAAAAAATTTCTATGTATATTACACTTGCAGGTTGCAAAGACTTCGTGAACACGAAGTAATCCAAATTAGTATTAAACCTGGTAACTGAATTTATTTATGAATTTTCGTTTATAAACTGTTTTCCGAAAACAATTATGTAAGTGAAGATTTGTAGACCAAATTATTGAGGACCATGATTGAATATTTTGACAGTATAAAAAAAGAATTTTCCTTTTAATTTATAAAATCGATTTATTTATCGATTGTAAAACTAGAAAAATTGCAAATGAAGACAGAAATTTTGCTGATATGAAAACTACAGCATAAGAATGTTATAGATACTGTCCGTCTCCTCTTCGTCCCCCTATCTCTCTCCATCTTATGCTCCTCCCCCTCTCTCCGTCCATCGCCTCCATCCCCTCCTCTGTCAATTTTCTTCACCCTCCCGCTACTCCTCTGGTTGCACTAACCCCTACCCCCCACCCCTCTTTGGCCTTAGGCCTTGTTTATTGCCACCGCCAACGAAACCTTGATTGGGACATGAAGCCATTTAAAATGAATGGGTAAATCGGTCGGGATCATAGTACACTGGTTATAAGACATCTTTCCTGCTGCACAATCTGCGAGAATAGCAGTTTAATGACAGCATTTCGCATAGTTTTAAACTGCTTACGAGTAGTATTACAAAGATTTGGCCTCTACATATTCCGTATCATCATAAACACAATAAACCGTAAGCAAAATTTATCTGTTTTCCGTTAAAACTGAGTGCGAAGAAGAAAATAAAACACCAGTTACCTGTAGCTGTGTAAAAAAAATTGTTTAACCTTGTATACCAGGAGATAACCAAGATGAAGCCGAAGACACGAAGCCGACAAGAAGCATGGACAGAGGACCGGAAATAGAAACACAACGAGCGAATGATGGAAGTTAGGGCAACAAGCAAGGCAGCAAAAGGAATTGGCCCTGTAGTTTAGTCTAACTGCGCTCTTTAAGGGCGAAACACCAATTATATATATTGTCTCGCCTAACTCTGCCACCTCAAATATCTCTGGAACAACAATAGATACTCAAAAACGGTTTTCACCAGCATGAACCTACGACAGGGACTTAGGAAAACAAATACTATACGAAATTTTAAAACGTAAACAAATACTATTTTCAACTCAAACTTGTGTATTTTTAAATGGACAATACGTCAATTACATCCCTTGAAATTGCGAAGCCAAGTTGACACGCCAAATAAATGAAGCGCACAGCTAGCGCACGTCCTGAGACGCAAGCGTGCACGTCACGCTGCCTGTGTCAGGGGCTCACACGTCCAACGCAAAGCAACGTTTTTCAAATTGTAAATGTATATTTATTCTAGCGAAATAAGAACTAGAGCAACAATTAGAGATAACACTCTTGAATTCACTTTGATAAACACATTTACTAGTGCCCTGTCGCCCACAGAAACTATATTTTTGTGCATTGCATCCACCATAGAAAATACACCCACATCTTGACCAATGAAACTATGTCACGTTAACATATGTTCGAAGTGCCCTCCGTTTGCATCAACACACGTTTTCAGACGGGTAACAAGAGAGTGTTGGACAGATTGTAGAGTTTCTACAGATATTGCCGCACACGCCGTAGTAATACGATTTTGCATATCCTCTACTGTCGCTGGGGGTTCTTGATAGACTCTGTCTCTCACTGCGCCCTAGAGAAAGAAGTCGTGGCTTCAAGTCGGGGGACCGTACTGGCCATCGCACAGTACCTCCCCGCCCAATCAATCTATTTGGAAATGTCGCATCTAGAACGTCTCTGGCAACTTTTGCATTGTGTAAGGGACATCCACAATGTTGGAACCACATTGATAGACGAGTTTCCAATCCTAGATCGTCCATGAGGATCGCTAGTGCGCGTTGAACAAATGATGCGGTTGCATTTCTGTGACATTTGTCATAAATTAAAATAATATCTAGGTTTTCTTCATTACTGAAGGCCGGCATATCGACTGGATCACGGCAAATGTAACAAGCCACAAGGAAGCAGGTTTTAATGCGGCAACGTTGGTCTATTACGTTACAGTATTAGAGCAGTTCAGCAGACCAGATTAGGAGACACTTGTAAACTATCCCCCTTTAGGAGTACCATCAATGAAATATGGGCCAATGTTGTGTTGTCATACAATACCGCAGCATACATTAACATTCCACTGACGTAGTACGTCAATCTCATCACGATTGCCCAGCATATAATTTTAAGACCTCTTGCTTTGTAAAGTTTGCTCTCATACAATCACTCCTTCCACCCTCTCTCTCCCTCACACTTTCTCTTTCACTTCATCCACCTCTGCCTCTAGCCTTTCATATCTATCTACGAATCCCAGCCAAATTTGTTATTTGTGTATAATTTTACCACTGTAGCCAATACGATTATTGTAGTTCAAGCTTGTAACACTACACCTGATTGTATAAATGAGTATGAGGTCTAAGCTATTTTAATTTGTCAAAATCGGATTTATATGCCATCTGAAGTATTTATTCCAACGAGTGTATTCAGCACCTCAAACAACACCGTCTTAAAAAAAATTCATTCTGTAATAATGTTGTTAGGACGTATACTCTTTGTACTTTGTGATAATGTTTTCTCTTCTGCGATACGATTCATGCACCCAATAGTTTCTGACGCGACATTTGTTTACGTAATGTGACAGATTACATGTGATGTGTTACGACAGTGAAAGAAAACCTGTGACCACTGGAGGTACTATATTTTACTCATTTTACGTTTACCGTGAGATACACATTTAACTTTTTGTCAAAAGAAACCCAAAACCATGTTCTGAAATAGTCTTTTGTTTCTCCACTAGACAGTGCCACAAGTTCCTCCAAAAAATCGTAACACAACACACACACAAATGTCATACTAACAAGTGTAAATCCACCTGATGATGGAGGTTTAAACCTTTGAAATGCGTCGTGGAGATAAATAAACAGTGACTGGTAACAGTAAACTTGTTATTTCATTTAATGCCAATAACAGTCACGTTAAAGCCTAACCTAAAATGTCGCATTTATAGGCAAACAACAATATTAGCCTCCCAAATTTTTAACAATGCAACATCCTTATCACCACAAAATGTTGATTGTATTAATAGCCATGCCATTGAATCTGTCACAAATTTCAGGTCATCGTTAATGTTTTTCATTTTTCAACAGGAAAACAAGTGGTAAATAAACCATTGTAGCCTTAAAAGTATATTGATATTTTTTTTTGGCCTAAGTGTTACGGCGGGATGCAAATATCTATTTAATGAACCGATTCTCGAATTTTTTTGACCAGATCTAAGACGTAGTTAAACTGGGCAGTTTTTATCCAGAAGAATTCACGAAACTTTTTGTCGTCGTTTAATAAATGACGATGTAAAACTGCCGTAAAGAAATCTTCATCAAGCCTTGTCCTAAAGATGGGATACGTTTCAGCTATTACATTACGTAACTGTTAAGAACAGACCGCCTTCCTCTTCACAATTTTCCTCCAGTAGCAAGTGTAACAAGAAATCGCGATCACCCATTTTGAGAAACGTGCGTCTAAGAATACTTGTATGAACTACCCACAACTGAACTGCAGGCGAATTGCGCACAGTCTGTTCAGAGAGTGTACCCATTGCCAACGCCCTCGAAGAAAATACTTTAACTACTACTTTCTCCATAAAGGAGTGGCGTATGGCTTTTGGTATAGCGTAAAAAAATTTCGCTAAGTTAGCTACATTTCGTACACAGCATCTCCTAAAATGAACCAAACGTAAAGAAAGCAACGACTACATTTTTCACTGTAAACTTTCCAAATTTTATTTGATAGTGTAATTTGAAATTCAGAAGCCAGTAATTGCGACCAACATCGAATTAAACAGACGTTTCATCATCAAGCTATGATGTGAGACTATAAGTTATTAAATAATGAATTTTGTGTTCCAGTGACACTGATGGAAAAAAATCCCAATATAAAAAAATAATTAATGTGAAGTAATGAAATTACGGGAATACTTTGTCTAGGTAACGTATTTAAGTGATTAATACTGCTAAATCACGGGTTAATGTTAGTGCGAGACAGGCCATTGTAAATGTAAATTGTTGGTACATTAAAAACCAGTGTAACCGCCAGAATGTTGAATGTAAGCATGAAAACGTGCGTGAATTGTGTTGTACAGGTGTTCGATGTCAGTTTGTGGGATGGAGTTCCATGCCTATTGCACTTGGACATTTAATACAGGCACGGTTAATACTGTTTGTTGATGGTGCTGAAGTTGTCCAATGATGTCCCATTAATGTTCGGTTGGAGACAGGTCTGGTGATCCAGTGGGCCTCGGCAACATCTCGACATTCTGTAGAACATGCTGGGTTATAACAGCGGTATGTAGGCGAGAGTTTTCCCGTTTGAAAACACTCCGTGGAATGCTGTTTATGAATGGAAGCACAACAGGACGAATCTCCAGATTGACGTAGAAATTTGCAGTCAGTGTGCATGGGGTAACTACGTGAGTGCTCCTGCTGTCATATGAAATCGCACTCCATACCATAACTCCAGTGTAGGTCCAGTGTGTCCAGCACGCAGGCATATTGGGTGCAGGTGCTCAACTGGCCTCCTTCTCACCAACACACGGCGATTACTGGCGTCGAGGAAAAACCAGGATTCATCAGAAAACATGACAGACTTTCACTCTGCCCTATAATGAGATCCCGCTTCAAAGCACCGAAGTCGGAAACAATGGTAGTTTGGGGTCAGTGGGATGCACGCTACAGGGCGTCTGTCTCGGAGCTGTCCCTGAAGTAACGGATTTGTGAAAGTTCGTTGTGTTATTTTAGTGCCAAGTGCTACTCAAATTGTTGCTGCAGATGCAGTACTATTCGCCAGAGCCACACGCCGAACACGATGGTCTTCCTTCTCGATAGGGCCACTTGGCCGTCTGGAGCCTAGCCTTCTTGCGACCGTACATTCTCGTGACCACATCTGGTACCAATCATGTATAGTTGCTGCATTCCTTCTGCAATATCGCAGAAGGGACATCCAGCTTCCTGTAGCCCTATTATACGACCTTGTTCATACTCATTACTTTGATATTGGTGTCTTTATAGTCTTAAAGGCATTCTTGACTAACATCATGTCACGTACAATCTGAAATGTAGCCAACGCTCACGAGCGATACAGCCTATATTTAAAGCAAACCTTATATGCGTCCTCACAGTGGCGCTAGTAACGTCACTCATATGCAACAGCACGAAATTTGAACAGAAATCATGTTTCAGTTGTAGAACCACACCTACCAACTTTCATTTATGTCACACTACTCCTTCTTGGTGTTGCGACTTTTTTCCGCCAGAGTAGTTACCTCGGAATCGAATGAGAAATATTATATAGCGAAGAACGCACTCAAATCAGAAAGAAATGGTTTTTAATATTTTAAAGGAAAAGGAGTAGCTGATTCGTGGGATTCACTCGTTACACTCTGACGAGAACTTCAGGTGGAATCTTATTGAGGATGCGAGATAAAAGGAAAACCAAATGATAATCTTGGACATCTACACGCTGTTGTGGTCCTCTCGTATTTCTGGTGGGTATCGACTGCCCCCCCCCCCCCCCCCCTCACACCATCACCCCCCGCCCCAGCTGGCTCGCTCCCACTAAGTCCCCGGAGACGGAAAGAGCCCTGGGCCCGGCGTGGCCGTTTGCCCACATCGATTTCCCGCCTGCTATCCGCAGACACGTGTAGCGAGCTGTGTTGGCGAGATCCCTTCTGCACACATGGCCACCCATGTCCGCCGCACCAGCAGCCACACTGTGTGCCGACGGATCTTCCCAGACGGACACCCTCTTGGAAGTACACAGCAGTGCTATCGTGTAACTTCTCTACAACGTAAATGATGAAGAACCGCTTACCTCCTTCATTGAAACCGAAGCCGTTGATCCTGTTACTAGGCAGATTAATTTGTCTTGGTTCCAACACAGAGGATAGAAACTACATAATAAAAGGGAGAAAGGTAGAAGATGGCTTTTTATTTCGTAGCACCAATATCTATGAAGCTGTCACGATAGGGACTAATGAGCGAACAGTGGGCTCCCTCACCAATTGTCACGTATTACATTACTTTTCCTTTCTTCAAGGATAACTACCAAACATTAGGTTTTAATCCTGTTAAAGTCTACCTTTTGTCACAGTCTTCTATCAACCTCAGAGTAGTCTGCGAAGATTGGATGTCGGCGAGGTTCCGTATGCATGTATGTTGTGAACAGTAAACGACCCATCCACGACCCATCCACTACCCTAAGGAACACTGGACTTTATTTTCGCCTCTGGCGACTTTCCCCATTATTAATGACTTACTGAATTCTAAAAATGGTTCAAATGGCTCTGAGCACTATGGGACGTAAGATCTGAGGTAATCAGTCCCCTAGAACTTAGAACTACTTAAAACTAATCAACCTAAGGACATCACACACACCCATGCCTGAGGCAGGATTCGAACCTGCGACCGCAGCAGCAGCGCGGTTCCGGACTGAAGCGCCTACAACCGCTCGGCCACAGCGGCCAGCTTACTGAATTCTGTCTGGTAGAATACAAATGTATATCATTACTCCGCAAACTGCCCTACTGAGTGTAGCGACGGCACTTTGTGTGGAACTGCTGCTGCTGCTCACATCTGTTACTTTCCCCTCTTTGGGGAAGTGTGAGGGGGAGTTTGTAGCCTTTCGGCTTTTACTCCCCTGTGAACGTGTGTGTGTGATTTTTCTATAGTTTTTTGGTGTCTGTGACTTGTGATGTTTGTTGTGAGTGAGTCTGGTACTTGCCTGAGGTAGGCGAAAAGATTGGTGTTATATGGGAAGGAACTGGATTAGGGATTGGGTATTGGGATTTTCTCTTCGACTTAATCGTCGAAGATCGTCATAGGGCGCTTATGCTTATCGCGGGACATGTCATACCGACCTAGGGAGTGGATGAGCGCGTTTCCGGATCTGGAAGAACCCTCATAGAAGGCCCTTGCCAGATCCTGGAAACGCTCTCTCAGGAGTGGGATTTCGGCTGCGGCGTGCAAGTCGTCTGTAGGGAATCCAAGAGGTAAGTGCAGTGCCCTTCTGAGGGCGCGGTTCTGCAGCCTCTGGAGTTTGTCCAGGTGCTGCTTTGCCGCGTATCCCCAGACAGGGCACGCATACTCCATTACTGGCCGGATCAGGGTCTGGTACACATTTACTGCTACTGGGCAGGGAAGGGAGCTGGTTGTGTTCAGAATAGGATATAGGATGGACATTCTGGCGCAGGCCTTCCTGTGGACCTCGTCTATGTGGGGTTTCCACGTAAGACGAGAGTCCAAGGTTACGTCAAGGTACTTGGCGGTTCTGCGTCAGGGGAGTTGGGTTCCATTTAGGTGAAGGTGGATGGGGGGACGTTGAGGAGGATCGCGCCTTCCGAGCCTGCGGGTAATCAGCATTGCCTGCGTCTTATCGGAGTTGATGGTGATGCGCCAGCGACGGGCCCAAGTTTCTGTGTCATCTAAAACCTTTTGTAGCCTACGGATGACCAGGTCCTTGTTCGCGTTTCTCATGTAGAAGGCTGTATCGTCAGCGAACTGTGCGGTGTGCACCAGGGGGGCCGTTGGAGTGTCTGCAGTGTACAAACTGTACAATACGGGCCCCAGGACCGATCCCTGTGGCACCCCAGCACGAATACGCCTTCTGGTGGAGGTGGCAGTTTCTACTTTGATGGAGAAAGTCCTATTCGTGAGATAGCTCTTGATGAGCTGAACTATGCTCCCGGGAAACCCTTGTGTGTACAACTTGTAGAGTAGCCATCTGTGCCGTACTGAATCAAAGGCTTTGGCTACGTCTAGTAGCACTATCCCGCAGTAGCCTCTGTGGTTGAAGCCCTCTGTGGCTGCTTCAACCATTCTCATGACCTGTTGTGGGGCAGAGTGGTTCTGTCGGAAGCCAAATTGGAAATCCGGCAGAATTTGCTCTCTGGTAATATGTTCTTGTATGGGTCTTAGCAGGAGGCGCTCATAGATCTTGCTGAGCGTTGGCAAGAGGCTAATCGGCCTGTAGTGCTGCGGGAATAGAGGGTCTTTCCCTGGTTTGTGTATCGCGACCACTTCCGCATGTTTCCAGCAAGCTGGGAAAACACGGGATCGAGTAATCTCGTTGAGGACGTTCGCGTGGTGTGTGATCGCTGTGGGTGGGAGTTTTTTGACTAACTGGTTTGTGACACTGTCGTGCCCTGGCGCCTTTTTTGTAGGGAGGGACCTGATTACTCTTGCCACGTCCTCGGGGGCAAAAAGGATGGGTTCGTCCTCTGGGTCCTCCTCGGCATTGAGGAAGACGGCCAGTTGACGACTGACTACCTCTTCATGCTCTTCATCCTGGGGTTCTGCCGCTTGGAACTGCTTCTCGAAGGAGTCGGCGAGGGCGTTGACCTTTCCAGCATGGCTGTAGACCAGTCCCCGCTCGCCATGCAGTGGCGGCATCCTAGCGCGTCGTTTTGTAAACTGTTTTGTCGCTTGCCATAGTGTATGATCGTTTACTTTGAGAGCTGTGAGGCGGTTTTGCCATTGCTGGTTTCTGTGCTCATTGAGCGCTACCTTCAGTTCTCTCTGTAGACGATTGAGCAGCCTCCTGGTGGCCTGATTTCTGGTGATCTTCCACTCTTTTGCTACTCTGTTCTTATGTCGAATTTGAGCTAGCAAGTGTTCCGGGAGCTGTATTTGCGGCGGTGGGCCATCCCTTTGTGGAGGGGTGGCTTCTTCCGCTGCCTGCAAGATGCTGCCTGTTAGGTCTTGTAGCGCTTGTTCTACTGTTTCGGCAGTAGGTGGCGGAGCGCGAGCGATATCAGAGGTGACAGTTTCTTGGTATCGCTCCCAGTCTGTACGTTTGTACGACGTCTGGTACCGTGGGAGTGCTACCCATTCTCCCACATCGACCTCCAGAATCACTGGGTTGTGGTCGGAGGACATTCTGTTGATTGTCCTTGCGGCCACGAACCCTGCGATCGTCCTAGTGAGAGCTATATCTATCACGTCGGGCCTGCCTCCATTTTTTGGAAAATGTGTGGGCTCGACTGGACCCCATGTTTCGAAGTGGTGGGTGCGCGCTAGTTGTTGCAGTTTGGCGCCTGCTCTGGAGGTTACTCTAGAATTCCAATCAGGATGTTTGGCATTGAAGTCTCCCCCTATTATGAGTTTGCCTTCAATTTGTCCTAGAGCAGCTGTGTCTCCCTCATCTATCTGGTCATGTGGGGGTCGGTAGACTGCAACAATTGTTAGGGGTCCAGTGGCAGTGGTTACTTCCACCGCCACTGCTTCGATTTTGTTGGTAGCCGGTAAGAATATCTGGTGGTGGGGGATCCCTCTTTTTACATATATGGCCACTCCTCCGCCTTGGGTTGGCCTGTCTTTACGGTAGCTAATGTAGTTGGGAACTGTCGCTTTTACTCCCGGTTTTAGGTGGGTTTCCCCCATCATGCATATGTCGATGGAGAACTCCTTCATGAGTTCTCGGAACTCGACCTCTTGATTAACAATGCTGTCTGCGTTAAAGACGCACATTGTCAGGCCTTGAATAATCGGTCGTCTATTCATGATGGGGTTTTGATACTACTGAGGAAGTCGCAGAGGGGAGCGACTGCTGGACTGTTGCCTGAAGGGCGACGAGGATCTGTGTGTTCTGCTTCTGGGCTTCCCTGAATTCCTTCATCATTTCCATGACGAGGTTCATGGTCTGCACCATTATGCCTAACAACTGATCCATGGGGGGAGAGTGTGTGTGGGGTTCCCTGGGGCTTTCTCCGTCATGGTGGACCTGGTCGTTGTTGCTGTGTGTTTCCCGGTGTTGTTCTCGTGATAGTGTCTGGTGTTGTGATGATTGGGCTACGCTTTCATGGTTCCTCGGAGGAGAAACCACTTCCGCATAAGTCGCCCTCGGTGTGTCCGGCCTTGGTTTTACCCAGGCCTTGTCCGTGTGTGTTGCCATGGTTTGTTTTCTTGTGTGTCTTGGTGGGTTTATAGTGTTTTGTTTGTGTGTGTGGGGGGCAGCCTTTGCGCCCTTTGCCTGTTGTGTGTGTCGTTTGTGGACCTCACAACCTTGGTAACCCGCTGTGTGGTTTTTGCCACACAGCGCGCACCTTATTTGTGGGTTCGTGTGTAGAAGTGTGCATGTTCTTGTGTCGTGGGCCTCGGCGCACTTCCTGCACCTTACTGGCATGGTGCAGTAGGCGGCGATGTGGTTAAGGCCCTGACACCTGAAGCACTGCACCGTCTTGTTCTTATGGCGCAGCGGTTCAGTGGTGACAGGCACAGCCAGAACCATCTTTATCTCCCTTTTGTTCTGGGGGATGTCCGGGAGTGTGGCCTGGTATAGTGGCCACTTACTGTTTATGTTGCCCATCTGTTGGACCGCCTTTACGACGTACCCCCGGGCAGTCAAATCTGTTTTGATTGCCTGGGGGGACACTCGTCTTGGGAGGTCCCTTATCACTGTGTTTCTGTTCCTTGTTTTACTTGTGGGGAACGTGTAGTGTGGTATGTTTTTGTTTGTAAAAAGTGTTTTGACTTTTGTGTAGTTTTCAAGTGTGTGTAGTGTGATTTTGATCTTGTCTCCACCAGCTGGTTTTGCCTGGAAACTGCCTCCCCCAATTTCTGCCTTCAACAGCTCTAAGAGCTCTTCATAGCTTTGTGCAAACTCTGCTATAATCGGGGGGAGGTGGTGGGCGACTTGGTTCTTTACTTGTGTGGTGTTTTCTGTTGTCACTTGCTCATCAGCAACCGCCTGAAATCTGTCCGGGGTGGGTTCCACTCCCCAGGCCGGCGGAAGCTTCGGCTGGCGAAACGTTTTCCTCGCCAGCACGAAACCATCCGCATCCTGCCCGGTTACGCGGTTCCCTTCCAGTACCGGTGTTTCCTGGTCCCCTCCCAGTGCGACGACAGGTGCTGTCGGGGGCGCTGGCTCCTCAGAGGGTGTGGAAGCGGTTGGGGTGGGGGTGGTGGATTTCTTCTTCCCCTTGGAGTGCTTCTCCTTCTTGTCCTTCCTTACGCGCCGCTGGTTGGATGCGGTGGACTTGAGTGGGGGGGATTTAAGGTATTTGGAGCGGGTGGAAGACTGAGACGAGGGGGTGGGTTTGGGGAGGATTTTGGTCGGCAGACGGGGCATCTGCTTGCCATTCTTCATGGACGTAAGATATTCGGGAAGTGTGCCGGTGGCATGGGCAAGCAGGAGCGGAGATAGGACGAGGTTAGGAGGGGCAGGATTGCAAGTACTGACTATATATTTCGATGTCGGTGTGTTGTGTATGACTGCATTGTTTGCTGTGTTTCTCGCCATGTCCGGAGCGGGAAGTGGGGCTGCTGCCAAGGGGGTGCCAGTTACAGCCATCGTTGACACCGTTAGGTGGCCCGGCTGCATTGCTGGCCCTACTTTCCTAGTGGACGCGGAGGTCTGATCGGCGGCGGCGGAAACCTTCTCTGCGGTTCCGCGGCCGGCTGCCAGGTCCTGGCCCACATTTTCCCTAACCTTGGGGGAGGGGGGGGGGGGCAGAGCCTAGCTCTGCGGCAGCTGAAGTACTCGAGGTCGCCGGAGACGCGGCACGCGGCAACAAAAAGACGCGCCCATTGTCGACAGCGGTGGGCCGCTTCGACCCCAAGGCACCACTGGAGCTCGACATCCCGCAATTCGAAGAGGAAAACACGACAATTCTGCTGTCGGGCGTCGCCAAAAAATATCCTGCCCGCCGTAAGTCCTTACTGCAGACCTTGACTGGGTTCCCGATGCTTTAATAAAAGCAAAGCCGATGATACCCCTGGTGTGTCACCCGTACAAGCGGGGGCCTATGGCTGACAGTATGCGAGTGAGAGGAGCGATGCTCAACCCTCGACTGCTACTCAGCGAGTGTTGTGTGGAACTGTCACTTCACCCCTTTGTTCTTCCGGTCGCCAATGGTGGCCCTTCTTAAAACTCCGTGTGGGCTCAAATCTCTTTAATATTTCTTTCATGACCCTTTAACAAGTTGCACTGAAGCGCCAAAGAAACTGGTATAGCCATGCATATTGAAATACAGAGAGATGTAAATAAGCAGAATACGGCGCTGCGGTTGGCAGCCCCTATATGAGACAACAAGCGTCTGGCGCAGCTGTTAGCCCGGTTACTGCCGCTACAATGGCAGATTATTAAGATTTGAGTGAATTTGAAGGTGGGCCGCGCGGGATTAGCCGAGCGGTCTCGGGCGCTGCAGTCATGGACTGTGCGGCTGGTCGCGGCGGAGGTTGGAGTGTGTGTGTGTGTGTGTGTGTGGGTGTGTGTGTTTGTCCGTAGGATAATTTAGGTTAAGTTGTGTGTAAGCTTAGGGACTGATGACCTTAGCAGTTAAGTCCCTTAAGATTTCACACACATTTGAACATTTTTTTGAAGATGGTATTATAGTCGGCGCACGAGTGATGGACACAGCATCTTCGAGTTAGCGATGAAGTAGGGACTTTCCTGTACGACCATTTCACGAAAGTACTGTGGATATCAGGTATCAGGTAAAACATCAAATCTCCGACATCGCTGCTGCCGGAAGAAGGTCGTCCAAGCACGGGACTAACGACCACTTCAATGTCACGGAAGTGCAACCTTTCCGCAAATTGCTGCAGATCTCGGTGCTGCGCCATCAACAAGTATCAAAGTGCGAGCAATTTAACGGAACACAATTGATATTGGCTGTCGGAGCCGAAAGCCTACTCTTGCACGCTTCATCACTACACGACAAAAAGCTTTACCCCTCGTCTGGGCCCGTCAACACCGACACTGGACTGTTGACGCTTGGAAACATCTTGCATGGTCGGATGAGACTCGTTTCAAATTGTATCGAGCGGACAAACGTGTACGGGTATGTAGAGAACCTAATGCCTCCATGGACCGTCATGTCAGCAGGGAACTGTTCCAGCTGATTCCTCCTAAGGTCTGAGTGGCAAGAGTTAACTTTTGTTAGCAAACATCTATTAATAACACTTGATTCGAGCCAGAATCAAGTTGCTTTCTCTACGTATCTCTTTGCTGACGTGACGAGTGATTTCAACATCGGCACCTTATCCCACTGGCTCTGAAAGGGCCAGATGGCCAACCAGCGTGGGAACGCACCGCTCGCTCCTTACTGCGTATGTACTGTAGGGCTGATACATTCACTTCGCGTATATGAAATAGCGAAACTGGAAATAAAGTAAAATGCGCTATTTTCTGCAATCTTTACACCAGATCAAGCGTTAGTTAACATCGACCACGGAAATGTTTGGCTCATTAGATGCTGCTCGATCATATTACCCAGTTCTTTTTAACTACTTACATACAATCATTGTGCTATTCAATGATTTCATGTGAATTATTACAGTCGCCCCCAGCAATGCTTGACAGTCCCCATGTGCTAGTGTGAGAGGTTTGCTTTTCTTGGCTTAGCTGTGGTTGCTCCTTCGCTTTTCCACTTGGTAATCATATCAACAGTCCGTATGGCCAGCTTTAGAAGTGTTCAATCTCTCTGATGGATTTTTTAATCAGACGACATCCAATGACCAGTCTACGTTTGAAGACACTGAGCTCTTCTGACAGACCCATTCTTTTGCTGCTGCTTCCTTAGTGGCATCTCAAGACACCTCATCCCAGTTTACCCTGGCGGGTCCGTCTCTCGTGACATCTAGTGATCAATTCTGCCTCACATAGCAGTGTTTTAATACTTCTGGTCATATAGCGTATATTGATTTACTCTTTTAGAAATGTAAGCTTTCGGCGCTTTAACAGTAAACCACATCGCCGGCCGCGGTGGTCTCGCGGTTCTAGGCGCGCAGTCCGGAAACGTGCGACTGCTACGGTCGCAGGTTCGAATCCTGCCTCGGCCATGGATGTGTGTGATGTCCTTAGGTTAGTTAGGTTTAAGTAGTTCTCAGTTCTAGGGGACTGATGACCACAGCTGTTAAGTCCCATAGTGCTCAGAGCCATTTGAACCATTTTGAAGTAAACCACATCTAGATACAAACACCTCTCTTGTAGTGTCTACTGCTGAATTGGATGAGCATTTCCAAGAATTTTTCAAGCTGCTTTTCAGTTTTATTCTCACTGATATCTACAGTGTCATTTCTGCATTGTGTGGCAGCCGACGGTAGGAGCTACCGTGTGGTTTCTTAGATGATTCAGTTTTTCGTGGCAGAATTTAGTAGTTTTAATTTTGTCTTTCGTATCGACGCCATTATGGTCACAAGTCTCTGAACAGAAGGCCATTTTCCTGTGATCGACGTTTTAAGATTTCTTGATGATTTGGCAAGTTAGACATTGTTTTCGTTTAAGTGAACGTTTCTTGCTAATATGTCGTTATTCTTGTGCTGACTTCGTTCAGATTTTGTTTGTCAGAGAGGATTCGGTCTTTTTAGAACGTACTATGAAGTTCTCTTTGATTTCCATGCTAACATTCTCACATTATTCTTGAACAAAGTAGCAAACGAACAACGTAACTTCTGAATTTGAGTCAGGCACTAGTGTGCAACACTTGAAGACGAAAATAATATTCGCATGGTGTGTTACAAACAAGTAATATACACTGAAGAGCCAAAGAAACTGGTACACCTGCCTAATATCTTGTAGGGCCTCCCGAGCACACAGAAGTACCGCAACACAACATGGAATGAACTCGACCACTGTCAGGCGTAGTACTGGATAGAAATGACACCATGATTCCTGCAGGGCTGCCCATAACACCGCAAGAGTACGAGGGGGTGGAGATCTCTTCTCAACAGCACGTTGCAAGGCATCTCAGATATGCTCAATAATGTTCATGTCTGTAGAGTTTGGTGGCCAGCGGAAGCGTTTAAACTCATAAGAGTGTTCCTGGAGTCACTTTGTAGCAATTATGGACGTGTGGGGTGTCGCATTGTCATGCTGGAATTGCCCAAGTCCGTATGAATGCACAATGGACATGAATGGATGCAGGTGATCAGGCACGATGCCTACGTATGTGTCACCTGTCAGAGTCGTATCTGGACCTATCAGGGGTCCCGTATCACTCCAACTGCACACGACCTACACTATTACAGAGTCTCCACCATCTTGAAAATCCCCTGCTGACATGCAGGGTCCATAGATTCATGAGATTGCCTCCATACCTGTACACGTCCATCGACTCGATAGGATTGGAAACGAGACTCGTCTGCCTACCGCAGCGCCGTGTTCTGCCTGTTTACATGTCTCTGTATTTCAAAACCCTTCTCTACGCCAGTTTCTTTGGCACTTCAGTGTAGCTCCATGACACTTGGGCCATAAATAAAAAGAACTGTTAGTGTATAGTAGAGAAGGTAAACGGAAACTAATACACAACGAGACGAACAGAAACGACACTTGTATTCAATGAAAATAATTGCACTGAAGTCAGCGCTATTTATGGTGATCCGTGCACATTGCAAAAAGCCGGATATGGTTTTTAATATTATCCGTGATCACCACGGGTGGCAATGCTACGTACTATTGGTAAGGAGTTCTTGTGGTAGAGCGTTCCATTCCTCCACTAGTAACGCTGACAACTGCTGGTGGGGCATTGGTGCATATGTACGTGATGTATTACGTTTCCCCAAAGCATCCAGATGTGCTCCATGGGATTCCAGTTGGGAGAACTGGTAGCCCCGTGAATTTGCCGAAAATCCTCTCGTGCCAAGAGCTCCTTTACTTGCTCTATTCGATGCGATCACGCATTGTCGTCCATAAAAATGAAGTCAAGACCGACTGCAGTGATTACAGTCTCAGAATAACGTTGACCGATGAATTAACCATATTCAAATGCTTCGAGTTCAGTAACATTATGTCTTCTCACCACCAAAACGATCATGTTCGGCAATGTTGCTGGGTGCTTTACGTGAGCCCACCTTTCGCCATATGAAGGCATATCCTGAATCATTGCGCAGACTGAATCTGCGCTCATTAGAGAAGAGAACGTGACGCTCTTTGCTCTTGGCACTATGGTAAATCTTTAAACATGGTACACTCAGCTGTCTTCATTATAGTGACAATGTGCTCCTACCCTATGTGTGTCTTTTCGGGGGTGCATTCGGCCCTGACGCAATTTTTATGGATGACGATGTGTGACTGCATTTAGCAGCGCAGGTGCAAGAGCTATTGGAATGAAAGGATATTCGGCAAATTTACTGGTCTGCCCGTTCCGCCAACTTAAAGTCCATCAAGCACGTCTGGGATGCGTTATGGGGATATAGTGCAGCATGCACCAGCGACTATCCTGCAGATGTCAAACGCACTGATGGAGAACTGGAACGGGCTATCACAAAGACATACAAACCTTGAGGCCGGCATGGGAGCACATTAAGAGTCTGCATTGCCGTTCGTCGTGACTAAACACCCTATAACGGTTTTCCGCAGTTTGTAATGAGCAAGCGACCATCGTGAATCGCCGTGACTTCAGTGTATGTATTACCGTTGAACAAAAGTGTCATTTATGTTCGTCTCTTTCATTTACATTCTGTACTGTACTGTGCGTTACTGTGGCAGCTCTGTCGATGTATGGTCCAAGATTCATAGATTTACATTACTTGGGAGTGACACATTATGCGAAAGCTACTTTAATCCGTAAGTTTCGTAAACAAGCGTGTTTATGAAACCCTCCGATATCTCGACGTCTCTTCTTTCATAACTGTTAGTTCAACTACCTGAAGATATTAAATTACGCTCTGGAAAAAAATTTATCAGGATGATTTCGCTGTTATTTCCTTACCTCATTCCTCGTTTTCCTAAAATTTTTACTCCTCTTCCTTGTCCTACCATCCAGGCCAGTCATAAATAGATCATTTACTACCGTAGCATTTAGAAGAAAAGACAAGGTGTAAAACTCACGTTTCACTATTCTGATTTGATGTACATGTAGACAATGATTAGTAAAGAATCAATAGGCTCGTAAGTTGCATATTTCCAGTCCCCCGTCAAAGTTAAATTTTCGTCTCCCATAAATCGCTGAATAATTTATTGTATCTTATCATACTTTGGTTTCAAATCTCCCTAATTTGCGGGATAGTAGGCATAACTGTGGCTCTCTTAGCTTTCTTTCTATCTTCTGAAGATAACGTCTTCACTACGCTGTTCATAGTGATTCACCCGCATTCCTAGATTCTTATTCAGTGTTAAATCAACGGCTGCATATTCCGTATTTGAATTTCTCTTTATAGCCCTATACTGAAATGATCAAAAATCCTGTTCTTTAGGCCACCTCACTTTACTAATTCCTAATACATCTAAGTTCAACATGTCCGTATATCTACTCAATTTTTCTAGCCTGCCTACCTAATTAAGGAGTATAAATTTCACTCTCCAGCCTGAGAACGCTACATTTGTCTTTTCTTATGACAACATGTTCCTGAGGTGTTCCTGCCAGGAGATTGGTATGAGCGGCATTATTACCTGAGCTATAATTTAAGTAAGATGATTACTTCATCAATATACCGTATTTTAGAGCTGAGTACACTAGGAACATCGGCGGCAGTAGTTCTTCTTTTATTTTAGTCGTACCTCAGTAAGAAAATGGCTCTGAGCACTATGGGACTCAACTTCTGAGGTCATAAGTCCCCTAGAGCTTAGAACTACTTAAACCTAACTAACCTAAGGTCATCACACACGTCCATGCCCGAGGCAGTAAGAATTGGCGATTCCATAAAGTAAAAAATCTTGAAGTCTGGAGATTTTTACATTTTGTGCTTGATTACAATGTTCCAAAACTGACTCAGAGTAAACTAAGGAGAAGTTTTCACTTTGTTTCGTTATGCAACCATGTATAAGAATACTGTAGGACTATCGCGCACAAAAAGGTAGCTCTCAGATACTTCAACTGTAGTTCCTTCCCTTTAAGTGTTTTTCTCACAGATGGCGTTTAGTAGCGATCAATAGCTCAACTAATGCTGAACTTCAATGGCTGGTCTACCTCGCACATGGTGAAAGGCGCAGCACGTTGTTGAGAAGAGTAACGGCTGCCTTCATCAGGAAAGTCAGTGATTTGCATCTGTTATTTACGTGGAACTAAGGAGAAGTCTTGATCTCTGGTCTAGTAAGAATAACGTCTCATAGTAAAGAGGTAAGTTATGTTGTTGTACATGGTTCTGAAACAGCATGTACAGAACTACAGTGTGACAAAAATACTTATTAATGCGACCAGCGTTTCCATCTGACTTCGAAACTGAATCTCTTTCCGAATGTTACCCATTTTTCAAGTAATGCAACAATCTAATGTCCTCTAAGTGACTGTGAGCATTAGGGCTTTATCACTCGAAAGATCGTAAACACCAAAAACATAACGCAATTGCTGTCTTGAATAAAATATTGTATTAGTTGTTACCTGAGCCACATGGAAGTTTTGAATGTAATCAAAAGATATCGCGTATTCTGTGAGGAGCGTGTATTTAGTCAGAAAAGGATTCCGCTTTTTTTAAGTTAATTTCTTTCGCATAATCAGTCTGGCATTGCCAAGAGCACTAACAGGCTGCACACACGATAAGTTATGTTATGCTCAGTATGATGTCAATAACCACTAACTTCATTCGTCAAGAAGAGTTCCTCCCTTTTCATTGAAGTGATATGAGAGTGCACCTGACCGTTTCTGCGATCTGCTGCAAGAGGTCTCTGAAGTCGCAGCACTCGTCACGCTTCCAGTTCAGAGTCAGAGGCAGGTGCGCTGAGTCCTCATCTGTTACCATTCTACTGCTGATCATGCACGTTACCATTACTGCTTTCTGTTTCGAAGGATTAGGTGCGGAAACTTGCCTGCTCAGCGTTTGGAGTTACATGGTGATCGATATCAAATTGCTCTGAGCACTATGGGACTTAACGTCTGGGGTCATCAGTCTCCTAGAACTTAGAACTACTTAAACCTAACTGACCTAAGGACATCACACACATCCATGCCCGAGGCAGGATTCGAACCTGCGACCGCAGCGGCCTCGTGCTTCCAGACTGAAGGGCCTAGAAGCGCTCGGCCGCGCCGGCCGGCTGATCGGTATCATGGTGGTAGAATTCGCTGCCACCATGTGGATTCTCACAAGTCTACACGGCTGTTACAACACTACTCTCCGGTCGCTGGACTGGTGTCAGTACGAAAACCTGAAACTGTGCCCTAACCCGACACTTCGTCAGTATCTTCCTCGCGGTGCCACAATGCGAATGCATGTTGAAATGTACTCTCGTAAGGTGCGATACCTGGGCACCAATATTTAAAATTCGTAAAATACACTAACGGAAAAAAATCGCAACAGGAATAAATAATTAATGTAGAGTATTAAAATTTCGGGAATACGTTTATCTGGATAACATGTAAGTTATAAACATTGCAAGATCACAGTTTAATGTAAATGCGAGATAAGGCACTGCAAATGTGAAATGATGGTACATTAATAACCGGTGTAATGGCCAAAATGTTGAATGCTAGCATGCAAACGTGCGTGACCTGTGTTGTATAGGTGCCGGATGTCAGTTTGTTGGATGGAGTTTCAAGCCTGTTTCACTTGGACAGTCAATACAGGGGTTAATGCTGTTTGTGGATGACACTGGAATTGTCTTCCGATGATGTCTCAAATGTTTTCGGTTGGAGACAGATCTGGTAATTGAGCAGGCCTAGGCAACATCTCGACACTCTTTAGAGCATATTGTGTTACAACAGGGGTATTGGAAAACGCATCCTGGTATGATGTTCGTGAATGGCAGCACAACCGGTCGAATCACCAGACTGACGTACAAATTTGAAGTCGGGGTGCGTGGGATGACACGAGACTGCTCCTAATGTCATATGAAATCGCGCTCCCTATAGTATCTGCGGCGTAGGTCCAGTGTGTCCAGCACGCAGACAGGTTGGTTGCAGGCCCTCAACTGGCACGCTTCTAACCATCACTGGCACTGAGTCAAACCCAGCTTTCATCAGGAAACACAACAGATTACCATCCCACCCTCCAACAAGCTCTCACTTGACGACAATGACATCGCAAATGGCGGTGGTTTGGGGTCAGTGGAATGCCCGCTACGGGGCATCTGTGTCGCAGATGTCCTTGAAGTAACCGATCTGTAACCCTTTCTCAGGTAACACCCGACAACATCGATATATTTCCAGAAATGCAAAGTACACCCTGTGCTGTCTTAAAGTACATTTATTCACAACCGATTTCCATCATGGACCATCTTTGCAGTGGAAAAATATCTATTGTGACAAATTCACATGGCATACTAGCCATTTAACCAGGAAAGTATTCACCATTGCTGACTTGAAAATGTAAGAAAACTGATACATAACGCCGTAACACAGGGTTGGAAACATGAAAACTTTTAAGTGTAGTAAATGCAGAGCACCATTGGTCAGGCATAACAGGACCTACTCTTCGTACTGGATCTTGTTGTGCCATAGTAGTGATGCTGTGCACTTACTGCTTGATCCGTTGCGCAATAGATAGCTTGGGCCACGTCTCCTGAAACACCACCTTTGGCGTAAAGGGAGCGTGGCACGTTTTCTGCGAGTGGCACTGAAGCCGTTTTCCGGGAGAGGCTGTGGGGCCGGCTGGTTGTTCTACCGCCCACGTGACTTCAAAGTCTTGTTTGGCTGAGCATTTTCCGGACACGAGGGACGTGCACCGGAAACGGGAGCGGACACATTACTCCTTTGTCCGAGCTGTGGATCGCCGTTCATACAGACATCTCTGGGCGGCTCCAAGCTTTTCCACTGTTTGTCACTGTCCAGCAGCTTTACACGCTCAGTGAGCTACTTTTAGTTGGCAGCCTTCATAAGAACTGCTCTTGTTCTCTGCTGTGAGCGTGACAACTGCGACTGGATCGTTTTCTGTACGTGTTTGTTTCTTGCTGCTTCTGTATCGAACTCGGTTCAGCTTGCTATTGTTCCCTGTTCTCTGTTCCTTTGTCCGGCCAGGCGATTTGAGGAGCGTGTCTCTCGTATTAGAACGTAATAGCTACAGTTGATAATTGTCATAGAACAGTAATTTGATTGTTTGTTCTAAATTATTTGGGTTTTGTAATTTTTTTGTGTTCAGTAAGTCATTATTCGTGACATTCAAGATTTTTTTTGCCTGGTTCGTACTGCACTAAACTGCCACGTCGTTTTCTTTAGATATTTGGAGCCCGCAAGCTCATGCGTATTAAGCGGGCAAACCTTGTGCATGCATTTTGGTGAGTTGTACTTCCAAGTAAATCTTGCATTTAATGTAGGTGAGTTTCATCAGCCAACCATTCGTGCCTTCCTTCCACTTATGTTTTCAATCCCACGCCACGGCTAAGTATTTGCCGTTTCCATCTCGTGGCATGATTTGAAACTGAATCTCAGTTGGCAGCTGAACATCTTAACAATCATGTATAAGCCGATGGCGATTGCCTTGGTCAGTCACCTTACTATCTTTTAACGAATTACCACACCAGTATGCTACCAGCCTATAATCTGATGATATAAGATTTTTATGGTTTTACTTAAAATTGCTTCACAATTCATCAGGCTATCTTTGTATGTTTGTGCCTTGGGCTGTGTACATACAGGTCGCTTAGAAAAAGAGGAGTGTGGTGAGCAGCGTACTGGACCTGCCCTAGGTAATTTCGAGGCCGTTTGCCCGGACCACATTGACGGTGCGTGGTGGTTTCGTATCAAGCAGCTTTAATTCCTTTTCTTTCCTTTTAATGATCTCCCTTTTAGATACACCAGAACTATTTCTTGTATTTAAGTCAAGCACATGCTAGAGGTGTTTATTGCCTGACTGTTATGAAGACTATTTCCCCAGCGTATTATACTTATTTAAAACACTGTTATTCGAGAGATTCTTGAGTTTTGTATTTAAACCTTACGAACCTTTGAAGACATTGTTTTATCGATTATCAGTAATTGTTCTCAGACTGTGTTATCTAATAGAATGTTTTCGTTTTAATATGTCAAAGTCCTGTTGACCTAATTCGTAAAGATACTTTTCCTGAGGACTGCTAATAAAAATATTGATACGATAATGTTCTGCCCTTATTTTGCCCGGTCCTTCCACTCCCAGGCGACCTGCTCTAACACGTTTTCATGTTTTCATGATGGTTTTTATCTGTTTAAGCCTATACTATGGCGTTGGGTGTCAACTTTCTTACATTTTCAAGTTCAGCAATGGTGTATACTTTCCTGGTTAATTTGTCACAATAGACATTTTTCCGCTCTGAAGATGGTCCATGATCGAAACAACTGGTGAATAAGTATACTGTCTGACAGCCTAGTGTGTACTATGCGATCCGTAACAGTTCGTTGTGTCACTGTGGTGTCAAGTGCTGCTCAAATTGTTCCTGCAGATGCAGTACGATGCGTCAGAGCCATACGGTGAACACAATGGTCTTCTCACACGGTAGTACCACTCGGCTGCCCGGAGCCTTGTCTTCCTGCAACCGCACTTTCTCGCCATCGCAGCTGCTAGTAATCATACACAGTGGCTACGTTCGTCTTAAGTCTTTTTGCAATATCATAGAACGAACATCCAGCTTCTAGTAGCCGCATTACATGACTTCTTACAAACTCAGTGAGGTGTTCATAATGGCGTCTTTGTCACTTTAAAGACGTTCTTAACTAACATTAACTCACCACATCGTGTCTCAAAGTAACTAACGCTCACGACCGTTACAGTGAATATTTGAAGCAAAGATGATTTGCATCCTTATAGAGGTGTACTAATGCCATTCTTATGAGACTGGCGTCAAATCTGAAGAGACATCATTTTTCAGATGTAGAAACAAGCTTACCAACTTTCGTTTATGTCTCACAACTCCTTCTTGGTGTTTCGGTTTTTTTTTCTTCAGTGTATAACGCACCTGCATTGGGTGGCCAACTTGGAATAATTAGCGTATATGAAATTTTGACATCTTGTGCTAGATCACAATGTTCTATAGCTTACAGAAACTCAACTAGTGCGAAATTTCCACTTTGTTTCGCTATGCGACCATATACAAAAATACTGTAAAATTGTCTCGAGGAGGTAGATTGTTTTAGATGCTTCTACTTTAGTTCCTTCAGTTTAACTGTTTTTCTTGCAGATGGTTTGAAGTAGCGGTCAGTACGTTAATTAAAGCTGAACATCAGTCTTTCACCCAGACCAAGCGGTATGAGAGATACCAAGCCGTTGTTTAAATTAATTGTTTCACTGATAATACAAATTAACAAAGCTTTTGTCCAGTTTTGTGTATGTGGTTTCGTACTTTATGCTTCTCTTTCACGTAATCTGTTACCAAACACATGAATTTTATCTTTCTTTTTTGACCTACAACAGTCTAACATCCTAAAATCCTTAAAAATGGCTGTCAAGTTTCGTAGGTCTCCATCTAAGTGGCGCCTACCGAAGTAACTACAGCGAATGTGTGGCAGTAAAAACTACAACTACCTACTCATTCAGTACTAATGACGGCATCGACTGAGAGCACAATCTTATTTAGATATGCTTGAAATTACGTAATGAATTATCTGCAATGGAGACATGCAGGTGTTATTGACTCGAGACAGTTATTTAGGATATCTACTGCAAGTATGTCACCCTGCCACACTCTTCTTTCTAAGCACTATGTCCATTCCCACTCACAAGTACGAGCAATACAGGAAAATCATTCCATAAAATCTGCTAGTAAAGGATGGGGATAAATGTGGACTTCAGCGACTTTGCTGAGGGGCGTACAGCAAAGGTCGACGACTTTGAATATTAGTGAAACGTTAAGATCTATGCTGTGCTGCTGTTACTAGAACCTCTCTAAAGAGCGCAAGAGGTTGTGGATACGTCAGCAGACACCATCGTGGTTCTTGTCCAAACCTCCCCCTTTTAATGATCAACAACTCTACAAAACTTCTCTTCCTATCGACATTAGTGACAGGAACGGTCTTATCCACCTCATCGAATATCATCAATCTCCTGAATTGGAGTTTGAATAGGACTAGAGATCAGTTTACTTGGGCGCCAAACCTCAGATCGTATGCTGTAAACCCGAAATGAGAGCGAAAATAATGCTGCGAATGCACGAGTATTTTGAGGAGCACTATTTATCGCACATTTCTATTGACAGAGTACCGCAACAGCTGACTGACTAGCGTCCCTCGATGAAATTGAAAGTAGCAGCTGGGACAACGTTACACCATCATGATCAGGCCTTGCAACGACGGAAATGAGGGCTTGCCATGAGATCATACGGTTATCACAGTAGTTTGAGCGTCATGAGAATTCCCCGTTGATGTTCAGCCTTCCTAAACTCATGCTCTCAGTCCTATTGTAGATGTGGAGTTGACACAAAGTACCCGCTCAGAACTAATAAAACGACATTCATGTACTTTACCTGAATTTTTGTTACCTATGCTTCAATGTATGCTACCATCTTTCTTTTTCGTCTATGTACTAAGGACTTGTAGAAACTACGTGGTTACGTGGCTTTGGGATGTTGTTTACAGAAGTACGGTTTACAGACTGATGGAAGTTCGAAACATGGTCAGAGAGTTTTTCCAATGATACATGTTTGAAAGACCGATGGAAGTTCTGAACATGTTTGAAGACTTCTTCCAAGGACGCGAATTTGACTCAGTAACATTCATTTTCACACCAGGTTATGGTGATCACTATGACGAACTTTTCAGTTTACATAGATTACACAAATATCTGACTTAGACGAATACTCCACACCATACAAAATAGAGAGTCCCTTTTGACATCCAGAACTAGATTTTATCATTTATCTGGAACGTTTTGGAGGCAACATGTTTCACAAAAAGGGGCTCGAAACCTCACCTGTAACCACAAACGGTGATGATTACGGCAAAACCTGTTATTTCGTCGTTGGAATTAATGTTCGCTCACGCTGTACCAAATACCGCCCCTTTCAGTGTCGTCATTGGGTAGATGGCACCACGGTAACACATCCGCACTGCTTCACAGCAGAAAACTGACAGTAGGGATTCTCGCTTCAATTACTTTCATCCTAACAAGCGTATGTCTTCTACGCAACAATGCCACCTCACTCATTGACAGGGAAACCATACTCGTGTTGACGTATCACATAAAATTTAATTTAACATATGTACTTGCACACTTTCCACTCATAGTCCTGGGACCATCTGTCAGAAGCCTGAATTACCAAATTTTGCAGCTCGGATCGCTGCGAGACATGCAGGAAGATTCAGTGAGGCTCTGGAAGGTACCGACTGGGTTGTGGACCTATGCCGACTCCAGTGCCGTGGCCAGTTGGGCTAGGTCTCACGGTTGAGGATCCACGGCGCGAACAGGCTGATCGAGGTGATCTCACAGATTCTCGACTGGGTTTATATCCGGGGAGTTTGGTGGCCAGGTACTCTTCTAACCACGTTCATATACTGTGCGCTGCGTGACACATTGCACTGTCCTCCTGGTAGATGCCATTGTGCAGGGGGAAAACAGACGGCATGTAGAGGAAGACATGGTCCTCAAGGATAGATGGATACATGTGTTGATCCAGTATGCCTTTCATAATGACCGAATTACTCAGGGGATGCCGTGAAAGAATCCGCAAGGACACCGCCTACCGACAGGTGCTGCAGGGCGTTTGCTTTCAGATTTTCACGCCGTACACGCCAACGACCATCTGTCCAATGAAGCACAAAACGTTATTCATCTGTAAATGCCACCTGTCGCCAGTTAATTGACGTCTAGTTGCGGTATTGAGGCACAACTTTTAGAAAAAAATGGCTCTGAGCACTATGGGACTTAACTTCTGAGGTCATCAGTCCCCTAGAACTTAGAACTAGTTAAACTTAACTAACCTAAGGACATCACATACATCCATGCCCGAGGCAGGATTCGAATCTGCGAGCGTAGTGGTAGCGCGATTCCAGACTGTAGCGCCTAGAACCGCTCGGCCACTCCGGCCGGCTTTTAGAAAAAAAATTGGAAATTTGTAGTAAGGTCTTATGGGACCAATCTGCTGAGGTTATCAGTCCCTAAGCTTTCACACTACTTAATCTAACTTAATCCAACTTAGGCTAAGAACAACACACACACCCACGCCCGAGGGAGGACTCAAACCTCCGACGGGGGGAGCCGCACGGACTGTACAAAGCACCTCTGCCCCGAGCGGCCAAAACTTTCTGGCAGTCAGCATGGGTGCAGGGACCATGAGCCTTCTGTGTAGGCCCAGATGCAGCACGTTAGCTGAATACTCGTTGAGGAGACATCGTTGGTTCATCGGGGCAGTCAGTTGCTCAACAGTCGTAAGTCTGTTCCTCCGCACACATCTCCGTAGCCGTCGTTCACGCCGTCATCTGTGGCCCATGGTGCACCGTTTTACGACAACGACTGCACAGCTGTCTGCGTCCCCCCGATTCGCTTTATACACCCTCCACTGCTAGTGATCCCACCTGCCGTCTGTGGCTCATTGTTGCACGTTGTCATCGAATGCAGGTGGTAGTCACATTAATGTGACTGGACCGTGTGCGATTGTATATTGCATCTAGAAAGGGCAAACGGTGGAACGAAACTTTTAAAATCCACCGTCATGGCCGAGGCAGAATGCGAAACTACTTTACGAAACAGTGACGCAGACGTAAGACAACGGAGGGCGGCTCGCCTTGACGCCTTTCATGCGAAAATTCGTCCTGTCTAGGGAAGGCTGAACAATGTTTGCACTGGCGAGGTGTCATCTTTTGTGCTGCATGGTGCACTGAAGCGTTTTCTTTCCATGCACTTGACTTTTAATGCAGTTTCGAAATAGCTGCTCTTCCATTAACGTATTGTTTACGCAGTTCGTGTCCTACTTGCTTTGCTGATATAACGAGCTTCCTGTTTCAAGCTCAGTTCTCGCTTATGGGGCAGTGATTTTCTTGTGTAGAAAAAGACAAGCTCATGCACCTACTGAGGGCTTCTCTGCTGTCGTGTTAGAAGAAGAAATTTGAGTCGATAAGGATATTAGACCAGTCACAAGACTGGCTAAAAGAATATCAAATAAGCAGAAGGGATAGACAACATTCTACCGGAATTTCTAAAATCATTGGGGCAAATAGCTTCTTACCGACTATTCAAGCTGATGTCTAGAATAAATGAGACTGGCAATGTACTACCAGGCTTTCGAAAAAACATCATCCACAGAATTCCGAAGGTAGCAAGGGCAGATAAGTGCGAAAAAATTTCGCAAAACTGGCTTATCAGCTAGCCTATCCAAGCTGCTGACAAGAAAAAGATAGAGAAGACTGAAAACGAAAATTAGGGATCAGTTAGATGACGAGCATTTTGGATTTAGGAAAGGTACACGCACCAGAGAGGCTGTTCTCACGTTACGCTTGATGTTGGAAGCAAGACTGAAGAAAAATTAAGACACTTTCATAGCATTCGTCGACTAATAAAAAGCGGTCGGAAATGTAAAATGGTGCAACTTGTTAGAAATTCTGAGACAAATAGGAGTAAGCTATAGTGAAAGACACATAGTACCAATATGTACAAGAACCAAGAGAAGACAATAAGACTGGAAGACACAGAACGAAGTGCTCTTATTAAAAATGGCGTTAGGCAAGGATGCAGGCTTTCGCCCCTAATGGTATATCTATACATAGCAGATGCAATGAAGGAAATAAAAGAAAGGGTCAAGAGTTGGATTGAAATTCAGTGCGAAAGTATATCAATGATAGGATTCGCTGATGAATTCTCTCCTCAGTAAATGTGAAGAAGAATTATTGGATCCGGTGGACGGAATTGAGCACAGAAGATGTACAGAGAGTAAACCGGAAAAAGACAAAGATAATCCGATGTAGCAGAAATGACAACAGAGAGAAAGTTAATATCAAAATTGTGTATCACGAAGCAGTTGAAGTTAAGGCATTCCGCTACCTTAATTACTTTTGACACACGAAGCAAGAAGAACATACAAATCATAGCAGAGGCAAAGGGGGCAATTATCGAAAACTGGCCTTAGTTTGAGGAAGAAATTTCTGAGAATGTTTGGTCCACATCATTGAATGGTAGCGAATCATAGACAGTGGGAAAAACGGAACAGAAGAGAATGAAAACATTTGAGAAGATGTAGTGCCACAGAAAAATACTGAAAATCAGGTGGACTGATAAGGTAAGGAATGAGTGGGCTCTCCGTAGACCGGTGAAGGAAAGAACATTTAGAAAACACCGACAAGAAGAACGGACAGGATGATAGGACATGTATTAAGGCATCAGAGAATAGCTGCCATGCTACGAGAGGCAACTGTAAAGGGGGAAACTGTGAGGGAAGACTGATTTGAATACGTTCAACAAATAATTGAGGACATAGGGTGCAAATGTTACTGTGAGATGAAGAGGATGGCACAGGAGACGAATTCGTGGCGGGCCGCATCGAACCAGTCAAAAGACTGTACCTCCCCCCCCCCCCTCCTGCCCCTCCAAAAAAGCCCTACTGTTAAATTTTTTAACAGTTGTGTTTGTCGAAGTTGTTCAATGAACTCTGTATGTTATTATGACCATAGATCCGTTAGACAGCAGATCCAGCCGGGATTAGCAGTTACGCGACTGTCGCCACAGGTGCACTGAGGAAGAGGGGGGTCCGAGAGCCACCCCTCCAAGTGCTTAAGGCTGCATATGATAGTTAACAGCCTCAACGTCACATGAATCACAGACGCAACGTCCACTCACAAAACTTCCAGACTCCAGCTCATTACAGGTAGGTCAGAAATCAGACTTCGAGAGTGAGCTATTAAAATAAAAATGTTGTGTTGTTTTGCCCAGTCCATGGATTATTAAATTAATTTTCAAAAACGAATGTACTTAAGGGAAAATCATTACCCCAAAATTTATACTGCAAGTGTGCCAGAGACAGATGAGGTCTTTGTGAATACTCCTATCACAGAATGTCTTAGTTTATGGGAATAGGAAGGAAGGTTATAAATAAAACTAACTGCTGTTCTTTTGTGATTGAAAAAGTGAGATAATTTCAACAATCATTTTCCGTGGGCTAAAGTTGTGCTAATTTGGTTCGTGTGAACCGACCGTAATATGGGCCTAACATAAAAATACGCGATTGTTGTGACTGATCCAGTGCAAAAGGCATACTGCGGTCCTGAAATTTGCAATGTGACCGTTTGCCGTGTCCAACTTCCTTATGTACCGCCACTGTGGACGTGAAAAAGTTTCATTTAGTAGACCATTTAAGTTCATAAAAAAAACAGTTGCCCCTATTACTTTAAAAACATGTAACTTTTTGTTCTGAAGGCCGTACAGCCAAAAGACTCAAATAGTGTTACCGTGTAAAATGAAAACAGTGAACTGCTGAACACAAATGAAGCCGTCTATTTTCTCCGAGGAACATATACATGACTGCACCTCATAATATCTAAATATCCTTCACAGAAATTAATTCCATATGAATGTCAAAACAAAATTAATTTGGCCTGATGCAAATACACGGTGCAGTAACATTAATGTGACTTTGGCTAAGTTCATCGTTAACGTGCTATAACCACCCACAGACGGCAGATGACAGTATTAGCAATGGAGGGTATATGAGGAGTTTTCGGGGGACAACGAAAACAGTCCAGTCGTTGCCATAATGTGGAAACGGAGCAACTTATTTGACATCCAACAGGGCAGTATCATTGGCTCTCGGGCCGAGGATGTCAGCAATTCCGAAACTACTAAGAAGTTTGTAAATTTTTCGCGTGCCACTGTGGTGAAAAAAAAAAAAAACCGCCTGGTGCAAGTCTTCCGAGTTGACGCCACTTCGGTGACTTGCACGTCGATGGGGATGAGATGGTGATGATGAAGACAACACAACACCCAGTCCCAGACCGGAGAAAATCTCCGACCCAGCCGGAAACCGAACCCGGGCAAAAGCATACTGTGAATGGCAAAATCGTGCTATCCAAAATGGTGCTGAAGCAACTGTCGTGCGAAGTACAGTAAACTCATCCTTCAACCACACACGTACAGTGAGAGCTGTGTGACACTTCCCTGGCCATCAGACTCCCTGAACTAAAACACAATCGAGAATTCTTGGTACCACCTCGATTGGGCTGTTCGCGCATCTGAAAGCAACCGATAAACCTAGCATAGGTGGCTACGACACTGGAGTAGGCATGGTGCCACATCTCTTTCGGAACCTTTCAGAACCTCACTGACTTTCCCCTGCACATCTTGCAGTGGCCTACCCTGCCACAGGTAGATATTCGGGTTTGTGACAGGTAGCACTTACATGTGACTGGACAAACTTGCATACACCAGGAATGTCTACTGAACATTGAATAGCGTTTACAAAGCTTTAATCGGATCTTCTTGTGGCACTGCAGACACGCGCTTACCGGCTCATTCCTTTGTAGACCTCGTCGCTCATAAATCCTCCGTCCAGGTACTCACTATCAGTCGCCTGGTAGATGCAGCTGGATGGCGGCTCGGTACTCTTTAGCCACTGAGAACATGTAAAAATATTCAAAAAATAATTAATAAAATTATTTCCCCCAGTTGCACCACTTATCTCATCACTCGGCAAACACTTTTAGCACATTTTCAATAAAATTCTTCTGAGATGTTGACCGCATTGTCAATGTATAAAATTGTCCTTTCTCAAGGTTGTGCTGAGCTGACCGGATGAATTTCGCAATCGCACCACATCGACTTCCGAAAGAGGATGCAAAAGAGTCTGTTGAGCCTTCGGTAGGTCATCTACTACAGGCAGAAGCGGAGAAAATCCGACAGGAAACGGCACGAGTCCTAACTCATGCAAAGCCACTCAAACAAAGCGTCAGCAGGGAGGAACGCCATGATATCGCGGACCTGAAGAGGAACACTCGCTTAGTATTGATACAGGCAGACAAGGACAACACCACCGTGGTACTGGACACAAAAGACTAATGGAGGATCTTCTTAGAGTACCTACTTATAAGAAACTTAAGGATAATCCGATGGCCAAGATAATCAAATCGACACAAGCACTGCTGAAGCAGACTAGAGTGAATTTCGATCGCTGAAAAGACTCACAATGCAAGTCCCGCAGGCACAAAGGATATATTGTGTACTGAAGGCCCACAAAGAGAATTTTCCTTTAAACCTGATAGTGGATAGTGTTAATTCAGCGATCTACAAACCAGCAAAAGAACTGGCACGGAAGCTTCGACATCTAGTGAGCCACACAGATTCGTATGTCGTGGACTCCACCCATTTTGTGATATTTTAAAAAGGAAAGTATGTCTTGCTGATGTGATGGTTAGTTTTGACGTGAAGTCTATTCAGACCACTGTCAGACACGATGATCATCTTAGGGAAAGGTGTGGCACCTGACATCTACCGGGTAATGCGCCACTGTTTAACAACCACTTATTTCAGGTTGTAAGGGGAATTTTATAAACAGACGGACGGTGTAGCTATGGGTTGCCCCTCTCTCGCCTATTGCAGCAGCCATCTTCATGTAGGCATTCAAAGAAACAGCTCTCCAGTCAGCGCCATTACGCCCTGACTGCTGGCTCCGATATGTTGAAGATACATTCATCAACTGGCCACGTGCAAAGGAAGAACCTCAGAAGTCCCACCGACATCTTAATCAACAGCATAGTAAAATACGATTTACTGTGGAGATTAACGTACAAGTTTACCGGAAGCCGAGTGGCAAACTTGGCCACAGGTTATACAGTAAAGTCAGCAGCACGGCAGGTACCTCCGCGACCGCTCCCACCATCATCCTACGCGAAACAAATCCGCCTTTCACACTTTAACCAGGAGGGCCCAAAGGATCAGCGATGACGAACATCTGAAGGCGGAACTACACAAGTTCAGGTCCATTTTTGGAGTCAATGGTTATGTCAATAATATGATAGATAGAACTATGATCACAAAGGACGAATGCAATACGGAAGAGCAGAAGAAAACACAGAATATACACTCCTGGAAATGGAAAAAAGAACACATTGACACCGGTGTGTCAGACCCACCATACTTGCTCCGGACACTGCGAGAGGGCTGTACAAGCAATGATCACACGCAGGGCACAGCGGACACACCAGGAACCGCGGTGTTGGCCGTCGAATGGCGCTAGCTGCGCAGCATTTGTGCACCGCCGCCGTCAGTGTCAGCCAGTTTGCCGTGGCATACGGAGCTCCATCGCAGTCTTTAACACTGGTAGCATGCCGCGACAGCATGGACGTGAACCGTATGTGCAGTTGACGGACTTTGAGCGAGGGCGTATAGTGGGCATGCGGGAGGCCGGGTGGACGTACTGCCGAATTGCTCAACACGTGGGGCGTGAGGTCTCCACAGTACATCGATGTTGTCGCCAGTGGTCGGCGGAAGGTGCACGTGCCCGTCGACCTGGGACCGGACCGCAGCGACGCACGGATGCACGCCAAGACCGAAGGATCCTACGCAGTGCCGTAGGGGACCGCACCGCCACTTCCCAGCAAATTAGGGACACTGTTGCTCCTGGGGTATCGGCGAGGACCATTCGCAACCGTCTCCATGAAGCTGGGCTACGGTCCCGCACACCGTTAGGCCGTCTTCCGCTCACGCCCCAATATCGTGCAGCCCGCCTCCAGTGGTGTCGCGACAGGCGTGAATGGAGGGACGAATGGAGACGTGTCGTCTTCAGCGATGAGAGTCGCTTCTGCCTTGGTGCCAATGATGGTCGTATGCGTGTTTGGCGCCGTGCAGGTGAGCGCCACAATCAGGACTGCATACGACCGAGGCACACAGGGCCAACACCCGGCATCATGGTGTGGGGAGCGATCTCCTACACTGGCCGTACACCACTGGTGATCGTCGAGGGGACACTGAATAGTGCACGGTACATCCAAACCGTCATCGAACCCATCGTTCTACCATTCCTAGACCAGCAAGGGAACTTGCTGTTCCAACAGGACAATGCACGTCCGCATGTATCCCGTCCCACCCAACGTGCTCTAGAAGGTGTAAGTCAACTACCCTGGCCAGCAAGATCTCCGGATCTGTCCCCCATTGAGCATGTTTGGGACTGGATGAAGCGTCGTCTCACGCGGTCTGCACGTCCAGCACGAACGCTGGTCCAACTGAGGCGCCAGGTGGAAATGGCATGGCAAGCCGTTCCACAGGACTACATCCAGCATCTCTACGATCGTCTCCATGGGAGAATAGCAGCCTGCATTGCTGCGAAAGGTGGATATACACTGTACTAGTGCCGACATTGTGCATGCTCTGTTGCCTGTGTCTATGTGCCTGTGGTTCTGTCAGTGTGATCATGTGATGTATCTGACCCCAGGAATGTGTCAATAAAGATTCCCCTTCCTGGGACAATGAATTCACGGTGTTCTTATTTCAATTTCCAGGAGTGTAGACCTATTACGATATGTACAAGGGATAACTGACCGTGTGGACAAAATTCTTTGCCGAGGCGGCACCAAGCCAAACTTTCAGTGCAATAACAAAATAAAAAATATTCTAGGCTTAACGAAAGATGCGGTGGACAAGTTAAATGCCGCAGAAGTCTACAAAATCGATTGCCAATGTGGACTGGTGCATGTAGGCGAGACGGGGAAGCCGATCAGCACACGAATTGCTGTGCATGAAAGATATATCCGTCTGGGACAACGCACGAGGTCACCGGTGGCGGAATACCGGGATGAATGCGATAAAGAAATAATATTCCGTGAAGCCCGTGTACTGGCGAAACAGTCATGTACAATGAGGAGGTGGATTAGAGAGGCGACAGAAATAGCCAAGCGATCTGCCAACATGAATAGAGAGGACGGGTATCGGCTTCCGCCGTCCTGGGTGCCAGAAAAATCATGTAAACACCAGTCAAGCACGTGTATGTAAATACCAGCACGTCTTTATCCACCAATGACAAAGAATTAAATAAAGACCAATAGAGAACGCGTAACACCTCTTCTCCTATCGTCAGCTACCCTATTAAATACCGTAAACAGCTTCCTCCCCTACTATATAAGATCTAAAGTGTCTCTCATTCAATAGTCAGCTCGGCACAGTCTTGAGGAAGGCCTCTTCCAATAGTGGCCGAAACGTCCGACAATTTTATATATTGACAATGCGGTCTATAGCCCAGAAGAATTTTATTGACAGTGACAACGGCCGCGGAATCCTACGCTTACACTTTTAGTACATCTTCCTAGCTTTTCTTTTTAAATTATTGCTTTTAGCTAGAAATTAATAGACACTGTGAATATTGTTGGACCATTACGAGGTCCTTGGTAGATTATGACGGTTTACCGTACTGAAACTCAGAATCAGACCTTTACCTATGACGAACAATGTTCTATCAACCGAACAGTCTAAAAATAGATGCGTACTACGTAAATCGTTGTAACGTAAAAGGATGAGGGTATTTATTATTCTGCCATACATTTACGTCTTCTCCCATTGCGTTGTTAGAGGGAGTTTGGTAAGGCAAATACGGTATACGCATCGCTGTGGGCAGTTTTAAATCTCAATTTATTTTCATGGTCACTGCGAGATACGTAAGGGCTGATGAACATTCTCGCATTCTGCTCAGAATACCGATTCTTAAAATTTTCTCGGTAGGTTTCCATAAGACCTTATCTGTCTTTCGACTGCGAATCTAAAAAGTTCTTGGCAAACAAGTTAGTTATCACTCACACTGGCCCTCATATAACGTATTCCGTTAGTCTCCCCTAACCTGGGTCAGTAAATGCTAATAAAGTACAGTATCTTAGCATGTCTCATACATTTTCCGAAGATCTTAAGGTCTTTCTGGGCCTTACATATTAGAGGAAAAAATAATCGTTCTGTAACGGAGTGTGTGCGTTTTAAATCAATCGGTCTTTTTAATCGAACAGGAAATTTTTCTTAGACCTTACACGGGATTATAAAGTGGCTTAAAAGTATTATCTTTTCGTAATCAAATAGTGAAACACTCCACTAGCTAAATTTAGCCTGTGGCTTTGCTTCAAATGTTCCTGTCAGAAAATGTACAGTCGACAACTCGCAATCTAAATTCTGGAACTAGTTAGAGACACCCCTTGCGCCAAGTACAAAGTTCGACTGAGGCCCTTAAGGCAGGAATGTAAGTGGTGCCGCTCGTCTGAGCTAACGACCCTCCGTCTCAGGGTGTCTTCAAGCCTCTCCCAGAGAAACGAGATGAGAGAACTTGGCCTGAGGACTAAATCCTCTGAATATTCATGGCTCCAGAGTGCGGGACCGTGATGAGATAACTATCACAGTGGCTGCTCGATATGCAAGCTCTCCGTAAAAGCCATTTGAGTAACACCTGCCGTTTCCTCGTCAACCAAAAATTGATGCCCATTAAAACAGCCATGCACTGCGTGGAATGTGTTGGGTCCCAGTACGGCATCGGACCGCTACACGGAAACTATATTATTCTGCAAGTCACATAATGAAAACTTCGGCAATGCTTGACAATTCCACCATTCATATGGAGTTCCTCAGTGATACGAGAGATACCTTACGCAAGGAATGCTAGAATTTAATATTTAATCCTTGTCGAGGGTGTATACGTGAAACAAACTGCATCAGGTGTCTGATTCTGGCATCAGAACCACTGGAGATGCTGTGGTGCTGCTTTTGTCGGTCGACTCTCAGGGACTATACTGTGCTGGTTACGTCTTCTTCTCATGTTTACTAGAAAACACCAATTATCTCAGTTACACACTGCAGTTATTGAAACATGCTTCTGCTCACACATCTGGTTGCACGCTTCCTACTTCTTCTATTCTTCTTTTTGCAGTTACCCCGTCTTTAGGGTTGTCGAGCATCATGTTTATTTCATAATATTTATCTTTAGTTTTAGATGTATGTTCAGTCTAATGTTTTCGTAGCCGCAAAGAGTCTTTTTGTGCCGGCCGGAGTGGCCGTGCGGTTCTAGGCGCTACAGTCTGGAGCCGAGCGACCTCTACGGTCGCAGGTTCGACTCCTGCCTCGGGCATGGATGTGTGTGATGTCCTTAGGTTAGTTAGGTTTAATTAGTTTTAAGTTCTATGCGACTGATGACCTCAGAAGTTAACTCGCATAGTGCTCAGAGCCATTTGAACCATTTGAAGTCTTTTTGTAACCACTTTACTCATACAGAGGGTTTTATTATGTTCTTCCTGAACTAGGCAAAATTTGTTCATTTCTTCCGCTGTATCTTGGTGTTAGGAAATACACTGTTTCCATCTCTGCTTTAGTTATATCTCTCTTTCAAGCAGAATTGCGTCCAGTTACTGTTATTTTTATTTGTGATGGAGCTTCTTTTTTTAGTCAGAGGACCAATATCCATAAATGTTAGTAGTTATAACTCATCATGTCGTATTTTACCCCTGACCTGAATTTTTATTACCGTTGTTTTCTTCCGATTAGTGATTAAAGGTGAAATATTGGAGTGATTAGCTAATTTCCTGTTTTACTGCTTACTTTTCATTAAAATTAATCTCTGCTTTAGTTTTTAAAATTCAATGATATGTCGTGAAGTATTTGTCTCTGTGTATTGTAGCTACATTCTACAGCTTTCGGTATACAAAAAATAAGTTTTCTCAGCTTCAATATGATACTTTCACTTCCGTTAAAAATCACTACTGTCTGTCGTATATCTTTAATTATTCATTTGCCACATCATTTTAGCCACAACGCTGCTTGCTTGATTTAGACAAGTACTTGCTTATGGTAAAAACGTCTGCATAAACCTTGTTCACCAGTTAAGACAATTCCTCTCTTGTCACATCCACCACTCAGCTCACTCACGTTTTGACATTTGTTGCCTTTTCTCAAATTTAAAAGTGTCCTGCTCTTTAGGACTACTCCGTTAGTGAAGCTGTTTCTCCCATATAAACGAATCTTTGTGTTTCTTCACCCCAATGACCTATTATTTGAGTTCGTAGGGCTTAATCCTGCGTTGTGGGAAGTCCCGTTGTTGAGGTTTTCTGAAAAGTACCTACTGTATGCCAGTATCTACTGTATGCCTATATGTTTCTTAAAATTCGCGGAAAGCCACTTACCCATTACGTAAATTGGAAACGAAGTGTCTATACATACATACATAGATACATTAATGCTTGTTCCATAGATCACGAATACGACGTTCAGTAATGATGTGGAACATTTCACTTTAACATAGATTTTATTTACACAAAATAATTAATTAATTAATTTTTTACACATAGAAGGATTCATCCTTTAAGTAGAAGGAGTTGTCATTCAGAAATTCTATTAATTTGCTTTTAAATGTTGGTTGGCTATCTGTCAGACTTTTAATACTATTTGGCAAATGACCAAAGATTTCTATTTCTGTGGCAGCATATATTACCCTTTTCTGTGCCAAAGAGAGATTTAATCCAGAATAGTGAATATCATCCTTTCTTTTAGCTATGCACTTCGATGTTATTTTTTTTTAAATTGAGATGAGTTATTAATGACAAATTTCATAAGTGAATATATATATTGTGAAGGTATTGTGAATATCCCGAGTTCCTTAAATAAATACACTCCTGGAAATTGAAATAAGAACACCGTGAATTCATTGTCCCAGGAAGGGGAAACTTTATTGACACATTCCTGGGGTCAGATACATCACATGATCACAGTGACAGAACCACAGGCACATAGACACAGGCAACAGAGCATGCACAATGTCGGCACTAGTACAGTGTATATCCACCTTTCGCAGCAATGCAGGCTGCTATTCTCCCATGGAGACGATCGTAGAGATGCTGGATGTAGTCCTGTGGAACGGCTTGCCATGCCATTTCCACCTGGCGCCTCAGTTGGACCAGCGTTCGTGCTGGACGTGCAGACCGCGTGAGACGACGCTTCATCCAGTCCCAAACATGCTCAATGGGGGACAGATCCGGAGATCTTACTGGCCAGGGTAGTTGACCTACACCTTCTAGAGCACGTTGGGTGGCACGGGATACATGCGGACGTGCATTGTCCTGTTGGAACAGCAAGTTCCCTTGCCGGTCTAGGAATGGTAGAACGATGGGTTCGATGACGGTTTGGATGTACCGTGCACTATTCAGTGTCCCCTCGACGATCACCAGTGGTGTACGGCCAATGTAGGAGATCGCTCCCCACACCATGATGCCGGGTGTTGGCCCTGTGTGCCTCGGTCGTATGCAGTCCTGATTGTGGCGCTCACCTGCACGGCGCCAAACACGCATACGACCATCATTGGCACCAAGGCAGAAGCGACTCTCATCGCTGAAGACGACACGTCTCCATTCGTCCCTCCATTCACGCCTGTCGCGACACCACTGGAGGCGGGCTGCACGATGTTGGGGCGTGAGCGGAAGACGGCCTAACGGTGTGCGGGACCGTAGCCCAGCTTCATGGAGACGGCTGCGAATGGTCCTCGCCGATACCCCAGGAGCAACAGTGTCCCTAATTTGCTGGGAAGTGGCGGTGCGGTCCCCTATGGCACTGCGTAGGATCCTACGGTCTTGGCGTGCATCCGTGCGTCGCTGCGGTCCGGTCCCAGGTCGACGGGCACGTGCACCTTCCGCCGACCACTGGCGACAACATCGATGTACTGTGGAGACCTCACGCCCCACGTGTTGAGCAATTCGGCGGTACGTCCACCCGGCCTCCCGCATGCCCACTATACGCCCTCGCTCAAAGTCCGTCAACTGCACATACGGTTCACGTCCACGCTGTCGCGGCATGCTACCAGTGTTAAAGACTGCGATGGAGCTCCGTATGCCACGGCAAACTGGCTGACACTGACGGCGGCGGTGCACAAATGCTGCGCAGCTAACGCCATTCGACGGCCAACACCGCGGTTCCTGGTGTGTCCGCTGTGCCGTGCGTGTGATCATTGCTTGTACAGCCCTCTCGCAGTGTCCGGAGCAAGTATGGTGGGTCTGACACACCGGTGTCAATGTGTTCTTTTTTCCATTTCCAGGAGTGTATCTGCAAGGTGATCTTGGGTCGGCTCCAAATTATTATTCTGATTACACGCTTTTGTCCCAAAAGATGATGCCATATGAAAGCAGTGAATGAAAACAGGCATAATAGGCTAATTTACTGATATGTTTATCACCAAAGTTTGCAATAACCCTAATAGCATAAGTAGCTGAACCTAACCGTTTCAGCAGATCACCGATGTGTTTCTTCCAATTCAATTTCTCATTAATGCACACACCAAGAAATTTTGAGTATTCTGCGTTAGCAACAGACTTCCATTCGTAGTCTATATTTGTCAATGGTGTTATGCCATTCACTGTACAGAATTGTCTAAACTGTGTTTTCTCAAAATTTTGTGATAGTCCATATGCAGAGAACCACTTAATAGACATTATTTGCAATTTCCTCAGCTGATTCTTGCTTATTGGGTGTGATCGTCAGCAAAACGAACTAACTTTGCATCTTCATGAATACAGAGTATATATTAAGAACAATAAGAGTCCCAAGACTCTGCTGGTTTTTGCAGACTATCTGTACTGTTTATTTCAACCTTCTGCATTCTTCAAGTTAAGTATGAATTAAACCATTTGTGCACTGTCCCACTCACACCACAATACTTAAGCTTATTTAGAAGATTTCATGATTCACACAATCAAAAGCCTTTGAGAGATCACAAAAGACCCCAGTGGGTGATGTTCGGTTATTCAATGCATTTAATATTTGATCAGTGAAAGCATATATAGCATTTTCTGTTGAAAAGCCTTTCTTTAAACCAACCTGACATTTTGTTAGTACTTCATTTTTACTAGTATGTGATGCTACTCTCGAATACATTAATTTTTCAAGTATTTTGGATAAAACTGTCAGAAGTGAGAATGGCCGGTAGTTGTTAGCATCAAATCTATCCCCTTCTTTATGCAATGGTTTAACAATAGCATATTTCAGTCTATCTGGAAAAATGCTCCATTTCAGTGAGTTACTACATGTGTGGTTGAGAATTCTACTTATTTGTTTGGAACAAGATTTTAGTACTCTGTTGGAAATGCCATCAATTCCATGTGAGCTTTTACTTTTGAGTGAATTTATTGTTTTCCTAATTTCAGTAGGAGAGGTTGGTTGAATTTCAGTTTTGTCAAATTGCATAGCTACTGCCTGTTCCATGTACTGCCTTGCATTTTCTAATGAATAGGTGGATCCTATTTTCTTGTGTTTGATAGAAATACAATCTTCCTGTGCTCTCGGTTGCTCTGTTTCCCTTTTCACAATATTCCAAATTGTTTTAATTTTGTTATCAAATGTGCTACTCTCAGAGATAATTCATATACTTCTGGATTTTTAATAAATTTTCTTAAAAAAGTGCAGTAGTTTTTATAATGTTTCACTGTTTTAGGGTATTTACTCCTCCTAGCTATAAGATACACTTTCCTTTTCTGTTTACAAAATATTTTTACCCCTTTAGTAAACCCATGCATTTTACGTGGTTCCTTACAATTATATTTCACTGTTTTCTTAGGGAAACTGTTTTCAAATATACTCACAAAGGTATCATGAAACAGGTTAAATTTTAAATTAGCATCATGTTCCCTGTACACCTCATCCCAGTCTAACTGTTGCAAGCTTTCCCTAAAATTCTGAATTGTTAAATCGTTAATGGAACTATTTTGGAGGACTGTTTTGCATCACTCTATGGAGCTATATCATATACTGTAACTAGCCGTGCATCGTGACTAGACATACCATTCTTAACAGGAAAAGTTTTTATTTGATTAAATTTATCTTGGTCTATGAAAACGTTATCTATCAGTGTGCTGCTTTGCTATACCACCCTAGTAGGAAAATCAATAACTGATGTCAAATTAAAAGAACCAAGTAATACTTGAAGTTAAAGCGTTCTATCAGACTCTTTTAGAAAATCTACGTTGAAATCCCCACAAACAATAATTTGGTTTCCTTTGTCTGGCAGCTAACACAACAAAGAATCCAAGTATTTCAAAAATGCTTGAAAATTTCCCAATGGGGACCCATACACGGCTACAATTATAAAAGTGTCATTATTTAGTTTAACCTCACATTCACATGATTCTATATGTTGCTCTACGCAAAATTTTTTGGTTTCCAAATTTTTCATACTATGACTGAATTTAACATATATGGCAACTCCTCCTCTCTCCATAGTGTCTCTAATTACATGTCCTGAAAGCTTGTATCCACCTATATTTACCATTTCCTTACCTGTGACTATATGATGTTCAGACAGGCATAGTACATCTATTCCACCCTCAGTTTCTAAATCTTCTGAACAAACAAGAGGCTCATCTACTTTCTTTTTAATCCCCTGATACTGAGTACAGAGCAATGGATTCCATCAAGCTAGCTTCTCCACAAGGCGTATTTATAATAAAGACTACTCGATTAACCTCGGAAACAGAAAATTCATTTATTCAGATGATTGTGAATTTTACCGTAAGGGATGATTTCTTGAAGACGTGATGAATAATATCATTCACCCTATTCAAGCACTGTCAACCTGTTTTGGAAACAAACATCTGGAAGCAAATACAAATTCGACATAAGCCCACCTCGTCTCTGAAATACCGAGGTGGGAGAGGTAACATCTCGATTTACGAGGAATGGATAGCAGTTATTCTTATAAATCCAGAAACTTCCCTTCTTTGGATTTTAGTCAGTCCAACATATCTTGCAAACTTGACACGAGTCATTCAACTGCACATAGGGATCCCAATCGAACTACTGTACAGTAGGGTTCGAACTTGGTGTTCATAGATATTGATCGTTCGTTTTAAGCACTTCTGGTGAACTGGAGTGTCATTTCAGAGTTTAGTCAGGAATGGTTTCTGAGTATTTCTGTGCAAGCGACCCCTGGTCTACGATCTTTCGTTACAGAATAATGACGTACTCACGATGTAGTCGGTTTTTTTATCCCAGTTACCTTTGTTTCCGTGAAAATACCTCCGCAACAATGTAATAGCCTGTAATATGCAATCACAAAAACGAACTACACAAAAAAGCCCGGAGTAATGCTACAACTGTCAGGTGCAAAACTGCTGTGATACGGCTGCCGTCGTTGCGGGAACAGCTCTGCGCGCCATCGTCGTGCCTCTCTTCCACTGCATTCGGTGAACACGTACGCAAGGCGCTTAATATCCAATGCTTTATCAGTAAACATGCCCATACGGCTGTGTTCTTTGTCCGATGTTTAATACTGGTAGACTTATTTAGTCCATAGTGCCCTCTCTGCCTGTGTAATCTGTTTCTCATATGCTCCTTGTTTCACCTGTCATGCGTTGTTCTACTTCTTCCTCTTCGTCTTTTTTGTGGATCCGAATTTCGGACTTGAGCTTATCGCTGCTGATACTCGTCATTTTTGTCTTTCTCCGATTTAAACTCCGTAGCTAGTGTTCCAGGTCCGCAACTTTTCTTCACTGCCGCTGACGATGCCAGTCTCATCTGCATATCTTATCACTAATATTACGAGGGCAGTTCAATAAGTAATGCAACACATTTTTTTTCTCGGCCAATTTTGGTTGAAAAAACCGGAAATTTCCTGTGGAATATTTTCAAACATTCCCGCTTCGTCTCGTATAGTTTCATTGACTTCTGACAAGTGGCAGCGCTGTACGGAGCTGTTAAAATGGCGTCTGTAACGGATGTGCGTTGCAAACAACGGGCAGTGATCGAGTTTCTTTTGGCGGAAAACCAGGGCATCTCAAATATTCATAGGCGCTTGCAGAATGTCTACGGTGATCTGGCAGTGGACAAAAGCACGGTGAGTCGTTGGGCAAAGCGTGTGTCATCATCGCCGCAAGGTCAAGCAAGACTGTCTGATCTCCTGCGTGCGGGCCGGCCGTGCACACCTGTGACTCCTGCAATGGCGGAGCGTGCGAACACACTCGTTCGAGATGATCGACGGATCACCATCAAACAACTCAGTGCTCAACTTGACATCTCTGTTGGTAGTGCTGTCACAATTGTTCACCAGTTGGGATATTCAAAGGTTTGTTCCCGCTGGGTCCCTCGTTGTCTAACCGAACACCATAAAGAGCAAAGGAGAACCATCTGTGCGGAATTGCTTGCTCGTCATGTGACTGAGGGTGACAATTTCTTGTCAAAGATTGTTACAGGCGATGAAACATGGGTTCATCACTTCGAACCTGAAAGAAAACGGCAATCAATGGAGTGGCGCCACACCCACTCCCCTACCAAGAAAAAGTTTAAAGCCATACCCTCAGCCGGTAAAGTCATGGTTACAGTCTTCTGGGACGCTGAAGGGGTTATTCTGTTCGATGTCCTTCCCCATGGTCAAACGATCAACTCTGAAGTGTATTGTGCTACTCTTCAGAAATTGAAGAAACGACTTCAGCGTGTTCGTAGGCACAAAAATCTGAACGAACTTCTCCTTCTTCATGACAACGCAAGACCTCACACAAGTCTTCGCACCCGAGAGGAGCTGACAAAACTTCAGTGGACTGTTCTTCCTCATGCACCCTACAGCCCCGATCTCGCACCGTCGGATTTCCATATGTTTGGCCCAATGAAGGACGCAATCCGTGGGAGGCACTACGCGGATGATGAAGAACTTATTGATGCAGTACGACGTTGGCTCCGACATCGACCAGTGGAATGGCACCGTGTGGGCATACAGGCCCTCATTTCAAGGTGGCGTAAGGCCGTAGCATTGAATGGAGATTACGTTGAAAAATAGTGTTGTGTAGGAAAAGATTGGGGAATAACCTGGTGTATTTCAATGCTGAATAAAACAACCCCTGTTTCAGAAAAAAAATGTGTTGCATTACTTATTGAACTGCCCTCGTATTTCATCCTAATTTTTATTACCACTCTTGTCTCCGTCATTGCCTCTTCGATGTATGGATTGGAGAGTAAGGGAAAAATGATTACATCCCTGTCTTACACCTTTCCTAATGCGAACACAGCATACTTGGCCTTTTATTCGAATTTTTCCATCTAGATTTTTATACTCAGTGTCTATTACCCGTGTTTTCGTATAGCTTAACCACGCTTTTCTGAGAGTCTCGAGCAGCCTGTAGCGTTTAAAATTGTCGAACTCATTTTATAGGTTGCCAAATCCTCTGAGGTTGTTCGATTTTTTGTAAGTCTTCCTTCCGTTACTAAGTGCAGCGTGAGAACTTCTTCTCTGGTGCTTTTAGCTGTCCTAAAGTTAAACTGATGGTCATCTTATAAATATTCAGTTCTCTTTTCCACTCTTGTAAGATTTCTCATCTTTTCCACCTACCGTGATAGCTGGCAGCATCAGATGAAGAAAGAGCTATTTTTTTCACATCCGTTTTCAGTGATATTGTGTTATCAGCACTCCGTTGCGTGTCCTTAGACCCGTCTAAAGTGCCAAATCATTGTGAAAATCTTTCAAATATTCATTACCAGACGGCGCACGGCAGTTGTGTGACGCAGTGCTTCCCATTGGAGCTCCAAGTGTCTTGCCTCAAATCTTCCGCAAAAAAAGTTCCGCAAGATTTAGATAAGGTTGTTCGATGACCGATTCCACGTAATTCCAGAGTGTACAATTGACGTATTTGATTTTAAAGATGCAGCGGCAAAATCTTTCTCAGTGCAGTTGTGAGTAAGATATGCTAATGCAATATGATTACAGTGTATCATACTCATCCATGTCAAAATTTTTATTCTGAAACAGTAGAATACAAAAATGCCAATGAATAAGAAAGAGGAAAGAACATGGCTCACGTATACTATTCTCGGCTTTATCTGAAATACCAGCCACGTGCATCAGTTGCAAATCAGAAAGGCCTGTTGACGATTTTGCCATTCCTTTCCCAACAGCACAAGGAGCTCTACGTTACACTTGGTAGCATTTGATACCAATAATGTATTTGCACAAGAAACATAAGCCGATACTGAGAGATTTTTCTCTTAAATTCAGTTTTTTCATTCTCTTGTAATAAATTAAAAAAGAAGGGAAATTATTTTCGCTAAGCGTAGCTCTATTGGTTAAAACATTACTGCCGTATTACTGTACGTGTAAACTCACAAATAAAACGTTGTGACTTAGTATTAGTGGCAGCTGAAACTCAAACTTTGTTATTGGTACTTAGAACCAGTTACCTTCTTGGTACGACGACTAAAAAGCTTTAACACATTATTTATTTTCTAATTTATCATTTTTTGTAGCGATGAGGTAAGCAGCATAATTTGTGGTATTACAATGTCTTCTCAATTTCTTAGGTACGAATAAGTTAGTTACAAACGAGGTACATTATTTTTTGATTCTCCTAACAAATGTGAGATTAAACACTTAGAATGTTTGACTTTTCCGTTCTCCCATTTTTTTCTAATGCAAATGAAACCACGCCTTGAAGCAACAAGAAGTTTTCGACCGGTCAAAATAACTAGTAATCGTCTTGACGTAAACCGAACCCTCTGGCGTCGTTTTGCCGATGACGGCCTGCCAGCCGCGTGTCGTGCTAACAGCAGGTATTTCGTGGCAGTGTCGTGACAAGAGATGAGCGATGGCATGGCAGCCAGGCGAGGCGAGGCCGGCAGCTGAGAGGGGCCAAAAGCTAATGCGAGCCTGCCGTGCGAGACAGGAATAGTTCGTCCCGCTCGTCCGCACCAGGACGGGATCAAGGCACGCCACCCCTGTGGGCACGAGGCGTGCTGCCAAAGGCGAGCGAGCCTTTGCATCACGAGAATACTCGGAGGCGAGACAGAGGGGGAGGAATAGGAGCGAGCTGGGGCAGAATTTGAGAATAGAAGGGACACACCTGTCGCCATTACTCTTCCAGTTTGTTTCATTCAGACATGCAGCACTCGAATTCTACCAATTTCAGGAGATAGAACTGACAAATACACTACTGCACATAAACCATGTAAATCTACACATCAATTTTTGTAATCGAAGAATACTTTATGATAATATTTGGGCTAAGGGAAATCTAATTAAAATTCTACTTTACTTCACTTAATATAAGTGAAATATTTAGTATTTGTATGTGGTTTTATATAGTCATATAACACCGTAAGTTTAATTATTTGCATGCTTTACGTAGTTCCCCCTTTGAACCATGGACCTTGCCGTTGGTGGGGAGGCTTGCGTGCCTCAGCGATACAGATAGCCGTACCGTAGGTGCAACCACAATGGAGGGGTATCAGTTGAGAGGCCAGACAAACGTGTGGTTCCTGAAGAGGGGCAGCAGCCTTTTCAGTAGTTGCAAGGACAACAGTCTGGATGATTTACTGATCTGGCTTTGTAACGCTAACCAAAACGGCCTTGCTGTGCTGGTACTGCGAACGGCTGAAAGCAAGGGGAAACTACGACCGTAATTTTTCCCGAGGGCATGCAGCTTTACTGTATGGCTAAATGATGATGTCGTCCTCTTGGGTAAAATATTCCGGAGATAAAATAGTCCCCCATTCGGATCTCCGGGCGGGAACTACTCAAGAGGACGTCGTTATCAGGAGAAAGATAACTGGCGTTCTACGTATCGGAGCGTGGAATGTCAGATTCCTTAAACGGGCAGGTAGGTTAGAAAATTTAAAAAGGGAAATGGATAGGTTAAAGTTAGTTATAGTGGGAATTAGTGAAGTTCGGTGGAAGGAGGAAAGAGACTTCTGGTCAGGTGACTACAGGGCTATAAACACAAAATCAAATAGGGGTAATGCAGGAGTAGGTTTAATAATGAATAGGAAAATAGGAATGCGGGTGAGTTACTACAAACAGCATAGTGTAAGGGGTCCGCAGGCCCTTACTACTAGGTTTGCACTCACACAGGTCGACAGGGCAACTATCGATTAGTGTGTCGGGTCGCGAGGGCGAGAGTTGAGTCAAGGCAGTGCGTGTTGTAGGTTCCCGCGAGGCGGGCAGAGCTGAGCAGAAGCCAACAATTGATAGAAATTACCGACAAAGGGAGTGGCCGTCGCCGCGGTTCAACCCCTTTGTGTTAGTATTATACGGGAAAGTGAGAAAGTATAATTAACAGAGTGATTCAGTGATATTTATGTGCCGTTACTGAAATTCCGCGTCTACCGCGCCGGCATTATTTGGATTACAGTGTTGCATTACAGTGATTGTATGTTGCGTGTGACGATTATGAATACCTTGCTTAACGCAAGAAAGTGTTTTTTCAATTTGGATCGAGACAGAGTGGGAACTGTAAAATCGCGACAAGGAACAGTGCATTTTTGAACAATACGAAGTAATAATATCTTACGATTGTGACTAAACTGATTTTTCTTGCCATATTAAATAGAACAATAGTGTCAATAAACTGTGTTATAATGTGCAAATGCATAAATCTGCGCGAAAAAGTGTGAAAAGTGAACGCCAAAGAAAGACACGTGTGAACAGTAAAATAGCAAAACGAGCCAAGAATTCGTCACGAAAGTTTTTAAAGAAGTGTTTAGCGGTAGTATTTTGACTGAAATTGCTTTTCGAATAGTGAAAATCGGACAGCTTCGTGTGGACCCATACACTGCTATGCGGACGACAATGTATTGTTGCGACGGAATTATTGAGTGACGTCACGCAGACCCGTGTAGCAGTTGCACCAAAGAGCTTCGATCCGCGAGGTGATTTCACACGACATCCCACCACGGAGCGGCCGGCTGAGCGACGCGACTTCGAGACACCGAGCGCAGTCCCGGCACCCAGTGGCCAAACTACAAACTACGCCCACCTGCAGCGCCATGGAGCGGCCGACTGAGAACTACGACGACTTGCAACAGCAGCGCAACCTCACGCAGCTCCAGCGGCAGTACAGCGCCACGCCCACCTCAAACGTCAAAACATCGCGACTCGCGGTAACGTCAGTTGGTGAGTGAAGTCGACTGGTTGACATAACATTAAATTGCGGTGTGCAGTCTTCGCGATAAATAGACAATTTTTAACTGATATTTACATTAGGACAAGTGCCCAATTGTAGTAATTTCCGAAAAATTTACGAAGCATACTCTGAAATATAGTATACTTATTTATGCACACTGCACTGTCTAAATGGTAATTATACAGATATGCTCATTGTTTTTGGGGATTTTACATTTATAGATTTTATGAGTGTTGTGATTATCTTGTTTAAAACATTTTTACATAAACTGTGTATGTGGAAGTTGTTATTGGAAATTATTAGGTTTTTGAGAGTTGTAATGTTCAGTACTCATGCATGTTGTGTCATTTTGGGGATTAACTGAAAAGACTGCAGGTACTGTTTGATTAGTTTCATGGTTATTAGGAGTGTTTTGGGTTACTAGAGGTTATTTTGTATTACTTGCCTGTGCATTAAGAATAAATCAAACAAGTCTACTGAAGATAAGCAGGTTTGTGAGGCAGTAGTTGAAAGGAAAGGGATAGGACAGGAGGACAGAGATGATTCAGGAATCAGTTATTGTGGATTGTCATTAGATAGCCCATTAGCACATTCAACTAGTTATACCGAGACACCGGGACAAACGACGAGAAATAAGCCAGTTTCAGAGGATGCCGATAGATGGTCGATGTTGGTAGACTTGATAAAGAAGACTAACGAATCACTAAAGGGTTTACAAGAAACTAGCGCATCGTTAAAGGAAGATTTACAAGAAACTAGAGAAGAGGGAAGAATATCCCGAGATGTGTTAGAGAAGAATTCACAAGAAACAAGAGAATCGTTAGAGAAGCGTTTACAAGAAACTAACGCAGCGTTAGAGAAGTATTCACAAGAAACAAGAGAATGGTTAGAGAAGCGTTTACAAGAAACTAACACATCGTTAGAGAAGAATTCACAAGAAACAAGAGAATCGTTAGAGAAGCGTTTACAAGAAACTAAAGCATCGTTAGAGAAGAGTGCACAAGAAGCTAGAGAAAGGGAAGAAATATTTCGCAAATCATTAAAGGAAGATTTGCAAGAAACTATAGCACAAGAGATCAAAACATCGCAGATGAAGATGGAATGTAATCTGAAGAAGGAAATACAGGAGCTACAAGACCAGTTGAAAATGGATATCAACGAGAGAGAGAATAAGCTGCAGAAGAGTATAGACCAAGTCCAGGGAGACGTGGAGAAGGAGGAAGGAAAGTAACCAAAAAGATAGAAGACGATATTGAAGAAACGAAAGCCGAATTGGGAGAAAGAATCAACGAAGTGGAAACAAACTGCAATCATCGAATCGCCGAGGTGGCGCAGATGCAGAAACAATGCAATGATGCGGTTAAGGGGATAGGAGATAGGCAAAACCAACTAGCTGTCAATCTGAGAAATGCCATAGCCGTGCAACGAGAAGAGGATAACAAGAGGGTTGAAATGGAGGTCAGGCAGTTACAACAGGGAGTGCAGCAATTGGAGAGCAAGACAGAAGAAATTGATAAACGAATTAGCAACGCCACCTTAGCCATTGGGGGAGGTAAGGTCGTTACATTGATGAGCAGTGATAATCGGTGCGTCCAAAATAATACAAGGCAGAAATTTAGACCGAAAGGAGGGTTGCACCCAATGATATTTATGAAATGGCTAAAAGGAGTTTTCCCAGCACATCTTAAGGACTCAGACAAGATTCAATTTGCAATAGATAGAATGGGAGGTGAGGCCTTCACTTGGGGGGTCAGGAAGAAGGAAGGGACTACTAGTTATGATCAATTTGAAGAGGAATTCTTGAAGAAATACTGGTCCAAAAGCCATCAATGTGCAGCAATTGAGGACCTACTCCATCACAAGTCACTTACTACATGGAGAGGAACGTCGAAAGAGTTTGCCGAGCATTTGTGGGAATTGAACGAGACCTTGGAACAACCCCTGAGTGATGACGTAATGATATCTGCGATAAAAAGAAGACTGAATCAGAAGATGCAAGAAACTGTATCTGGGAGCCTAATTAAAAATAGGGACCCCTTGATGGAGATACTGGAACAGTTGGGATCTGTTCGATCACAGGGACACAATCAAGCTAATGATCGAAACCGAGAGGGAAGTAATGACCCAAGGATTCATTTTAATCATTCGTCTGATTACAGAGGAAGAGGCGGAGGAACCGAAAAACTGAATGACACTCCAGGTGAGATCCAGTCAAGAGTGAGGGCTACCAGGACCCGAATAAACCTGCTAAGATATATTTAGGACATTAGCTGTAAAATGGACATTTGAAAAAGGGAAAGGTTTATTTACATTGTGTTTTGTGATGTATTACAATTAGAATTGCATATTTCATGTCGAAGATTATCTAAGAATGAGTATAAAACCTGTAATAACTAATTTGTAGTATAGTAATTCATATGTCCTGTGTTTAAGTAATAATTTTTGAGTGTATATGTTGTGTGTTTCATTCAATATTGGACTAGAGAGGACTATTGCTGGTTGATATAAAAATTGCAATTTGGACAATGCCATGTTTATGAGATGTATAACCTTTTGTAAAAATTATTGTGGAGGCAGCCCACTACCGGAGTCGAGGGATTATTTGATGAATTGTAATTTCATTAATTATTTACACTGTGTGTTTGTTCAAATGTATCAATGTTTCATTCCCTTGCCGATTCTTTTTCGCCTGCGGCTCTAAAGAAGTTTTCGTGGGCGGGGATGTAAGGGGTCCGCAGGCCCTTACTACTAGGTTTGCACTCACACAGGTCGACAGGGCAACTATCGATTAGTGTGTCGGGTCGCGAGAGCGAGAGTTGAGTCAAGGCAGTGCGTGTTGTAGGTTCCCGCGAGGCGGGCAGAGCTGAGCAGAAGCCAGCAATTGATAGAAATTACCGACAAAGGGAGTGGCCGTCGCCGCGGTTCAACCCCTTTGTGTTAGTATTATACGGGAAAGTGAGAAAGTATAATTAACAGAGTGATTCAGTGATATTTATGTGCCATTATTGAGATTCCGCGTCTACCGCGCCGGCATTATTTGGATTACAGTGTTGCATTACAGTGATTGTATGTTGCGTGTGACGATTATGAATAGCGAGGAAGCCTGTGCTGAGATTAGCCGTTATTAACGGTGTATTGACGAAGGCAGTGGCTGTCTCCTTATCTTTGTGGTTTTTGATAAGTATATAGGTTTTGTTTAGTGAAGCTGTGTTTGTTGTTCTTCTTGCCACCAAACAGTACATTATTACAGTATTTGCGAAGGACAAAATGGAATGTAACAACTCCGTAGCAGTCCAATCCGATTGCCAGCCCCATTAGGCACACGGTCACATTAATTAACATCTATTTGGGCTGCTAATCAGACCCGATCGAGCGGGATAAGTCAGTAGAATAAACCAGAGTGTTACAATAGTGAACGCATTATTGTGGCCAAGATAGATGCGAAGCCCACGCCTACTACAGTAGTACAAGTTTATATGCCAACCAGCTCTGCAGACGACGAAGAAATTGAAGAAATGTATGATGAAATAAATGAAAATATTCAGATAGTGAAGGGAGACGAAAATTTAATAGTCATAGGTGACTGGAATTCGGTAGTAGGAAAAGGGAGAGAAGGAAACATAGTAGGTGAATATGGATTGGGGGTAAGAAATGAAAGAGGAAGCCGCCTGGTAGAATTTTGCACAGAACACAACTTAATCATAGCTAACACTTGGTTCAAGAATCATAAAAGAAGGTTGTATACATGGAAGAAGCCTGGAGATACTAACAGGTTTCAGATATATTATATAATGGTTAGGCAGAGATTTAGTAACTAGGTTTTAAATTGTAAGACATTTCCAAGGGCAGATGTGGATTCTGACCACAATCTATTGGCTATGACTTGTAGATTAAAACTGAAAAAACTGCAAAAGGTGGGAATTTAAGGAGATGGGACCTGGATAAACTGACTAAACCAGAGGTTGTACAGAGTTTCAGGGAGAGCATAAGGGAACAATTGACGGGAATGGGGGAAAGAAATACAGTAGTAGACGAATGGGTAGCTTTGAGGGATGAAGTAGTGAAGGCATCAACGGATCAAGTAGGTAAAAAGATGAGGGCTGGTAGAAATCCTTGGGTAACAGAAGAAATATTGAATTTAATTGAAGAAAGGAGAGAATATAAAAATGCAGTAAATGAAGCAGGCAAAAAGGAACACAAACGTCTCAAAAATGAGATCGACAGGAAGCGCAAAATGGCTGGAGGACAAATGTAAGGATGTAGAGGCTTATCTCACTAGGGGTAATATAGATACAGCCTAGAAGAAAATTAAAGAGACCTTCAGAGAAAAGAGAACCACTTGTATCAATATCGAAAGCTCAGATGGAAACCCAGTTCTAAGCAAAGAAGGGAAAGCAGAAAGGTGGAAGGAGTATATAGAGGGTCTGTACAAAGGCGATGTACTTGAGGACAATATTACGGAAATTGAAAAGGGTGTAGATGAAGATGAAATGGGAGATATGATACTGGGGAGTTTGACAGAGCACTGAAAGACCTAAGTCGAAACAAGGCCCCCGGAGTAGACAACATTCCATTAGAACTACTGACAGCCTTGGGAGAGCCAGTCCTGACAAAACTCTACCATCTGGTGAGCAAGCAGTATGTGACAGGCGAAATACCCTCAGCCTTCAAGAAGAATATAATAATTCCAATTCCAAAGAAAGCAGGTGTTGACAAATGTGAAAATTACCGAACTATCAGTTTAATAAGTCACAGCTGCAAAATACTAACGCGTATTCTTTACAGACGAATGGAAAAACTGGTAGAAGCCGACCTCGGGGAAGATCAGTTTGGATTCCGTAGAAATGTTGGAACACGTGAGGCAATACTGACCCTATGACTTATCTTAGAAGATAGATTAAGGAAAGGCAAACCTACGTTTCTAGCATTTGTAGACTTAGAGAAAGCTTTTGACAATGTTGACTGGAATATGCTCTTTCAAATTGTGTAGGTGGCAGGGGTAAGATACAGGGAGCGAAAGGCTATTTACAATTTGTACAGAAACCAGATGGCAGTTATAAGAATCGAGGGGCGTGAAAGAGAAGCAGTGGTTGGGAAGGGAGTGAGACAGGGTTATAGTCTCTCCCCGATGTTATTCAATCTGTATATTGAGCAAGCAGTGAAGTAAACAAAAGAAAAATTCGGAGTAGGTATTAAAATCCATTGAGAAGAAATAAAAACGTTGAGGTTCGCCGATGACATTGTAATTCTGTCACAGATAGAAAAGGACTTAGAAGAGCAGTTGAATGGAATGGATTGTGTCTTGAAAGGAGGGTATAAGATGAACATCAACAAAAGCAAAACGAGGGTAATGGAAAGTAGTCGAATTAAGCCGGGTGATGGTGAGGGAATTATATTAGGGAATGAGACACTTAAAGTAGTAAAGGGATTTTGCTATTTGGGCAGCAAAATAACTGATGATGGTCGAAGTAGAGAGGATATAAAATGTAGACTGGCAATGGCAAGAAAAGCATTTCTGAAGAAGAGAAATTTGTTAACTTCGAGTATAGATTTAAGTGTCAGGAAGTCATTTCTGAAAGTATTAGTATGGAGTGTAGCAATGTATGGAAGTGAAACATGGACGATAACTAGTTTGGACAAGAAGAGAATAGAAGCCTTTGAAATGTGGTGCTACAGAAGAATGCTGAAGATTTGATGGGTAGATCACATAACTAATGAGGAAGTATTGAATAGGATTGGCGAAAAGAGAAGTTTGAGGCACAACCTGACTAGAAGAAGGGATCGGTTGATAGGACATGTGTTGAGGCATCAAGGGATCACCAATTTGGTATTGGATGGCAGCGTGGAGGGTAAAAATCGTAGAGGGAGACGAAGAGATGAATACACTAAGTAGATTCAGAAGGATGTAGGTTGCAGTAGGTACTCGGAGATGAAGAAGCTTGCACAGGGTAGAGTAGCATGGAGAGCTGCATCAAACCAGTCTCAGGACTGAAGTCCACAACAACAACAACAACAACGTAGTTCCATTGTTATAGGAAAAACAATACCAACTGCAAACTAACCATCACTACCATTCCTCTTTGCAAGGTACTTCTCTACATCTACATACGTATTCTGCAAACCAGTGTGAATGGTACAGGACATTTAGCGGGATCTACACGTTATGGGCTATTCCTGCTGGAATACGTGTTAACTTCGAGTATAGATTTAAGTGTCAGGAAGTCATTTCTGAAAGTATTAGTATGGAGTGTAGCAATGTATGGAAGTGAAACATGGACGATAACTAGTTTGGACAAGAAGAGAATAGAAGCCTTTGAAATGTGGTGCTACAGAAGAATGCTGAAGATTTGATGGGTAGATCACATAACTAATGAGGAAGTATTGAATAGGATTGGCGAAAAGAGAAGTTTGAGGCACAACCTGACTAGAAGAAGGGATCGGTTGGTAGGACATGTGTTGAGGCATCAAGGGATCACCAATTTAGTATTGGATGGCAGCGTGGAGGGTAAAAATCGTAGAGGGAGACGAAGAGATGAATACACTAAGTAGATTCAGAAGGATGTAGGTTGCAGTAGGTACTCGGAGATGAAGAAGCTTGCACAGGATAGAGTAGCATGGAGAGCTGCATCAAACCAGTCTCAGGACTGAAGTCCACAACAACAACAACAACAACGTAGTTCCATTGTTATAGGAAAAACAATACAACTGCAAACTAACCATCACTACCATTCCTCTTTGCAAGGTACTTCTCTACATCTACATACGTATTCTGCAAACCAGTGTGAATGGTACAGGACAATTAGCGGGATCTACACGTTATGGGCTATTCCTGCTGGAATACGTGTAGCCAGCTACATCCTACGTATTCAGTTTCTAAACTATACTTCGTGTTAAGAAAATATTACATAATCTGAGAGGTGTTATAATGACCAAAACAAGAAAAATATGTCGTGCACGAAGGAATTAGTCGAATGGGACGGAAATAGGAAGATATTATGTACGCGTATAAAAAAAAAAAATGTTATTACAGTTACAGACAGACTGGATGATTTATTCAAGAGAAAGAGCTTGAAAAATTGAGGACATCAATAATACGTTGGTCCATCTCTGACCATATGAGAGGCAAACGTCAAGCTAGTCTCCCACCTCTGTCTGGGTTTTCTCTGGACACTTCTTCGGCCCAGAATCTCGTTGACTGGAGTATAACTGTCTTCAACGATGAGTCCGGCTTCGAACTGAGCCCCGATAGCGAAAGAAGATGGGTCTGGAAATACCCAGGACAGTGGTAGGTTACTATCCTGGCTGTCGCCCGCCATACGGCACGACAGCCAGGCGTGGTGGTCAGGGATGCCATTTCTTTCCATAGTGGGACCCCTTCGGTTGTCATCTGCAGCACCCTTACAGTAAGATACTCTACGCTCTGTTTTGTTGCTCTTCATAGAAAGCCATCCTGCGCATACATTTCGGCAAGGCAATGCCAGTCCACACACGTCGAATTATCTGCTGCTTGTCCCCACGCTTGCCAAATCCTACCCTTGCCAGCAAGGTTGCCGACTGAGAATATTTAGAAGATTACGGACAGGGCTCTAGAACCAGCTTGGGATTTAGACTACCTAAGGTGACAGTTGAACAGAATTTGGCACAATATCCCTCGGAAGGAGATCCAACAGCTCTGTCATCAATGCCAAACCGAATAACTACTTGTTTAAGGCCCAGAGCTGGACCAAAGTGTTATCGACTTCCTCAGTTTGTGAAGCTCTTTCTCTTGTGTAAGTCATCGAATTGTTCTGAAACTGTAATCTTGTGTTTTTGTTTCTGTTTTTTAGAGAGTTATGAGCCCTTGTTCTGTAGAAGAGATGTGTTTCACAGTAACAAGAGTATAAAGAAGTGCAAATAGCTCTTAAGGTATGTATATAGAGCCCATGTTTACTGCGTATTTTCTTCTTGTTTTGGTTCATACTACCATCTCTCAGAATATGGAATATTTCTTTCTAGCATCTGTACACGTGGAGGCGGACAGAGGAATCACCTGCAGATAGGCATGGTAGCGATTGCTAACATTAATTAGTGGGTGCTTTATAATATCCTTTACCAAAATATTCGACCTATTCTTTCTCTGTAAGAGGTAAATATGTTTTATACAACCATGTTTTCTTGGTAACCTACCAATGAAATGAATGCCTCCATTTCCTTCATCCACGATAGAGGCTACATCAGTCTAACTTATATTACAAAGAAAGTATATTCCATGTATTTTTGTTGTTTGGTTAACACTAACTGTTATTCACAAATTCAGAAGCGAAGTTTTTTAAGTTATGTCTTCATTTAAACAGCATGTTACAAAACTTCGAGGAACTGTAGAGTATTTCTTGAGGAACAAATCGAGGATAGGAAAATATGTCCGGAAACGTCATCCAACGACGCTGCAAAGTACTCTCTAAAATCTCCATAGTTTTTCGGTATACAGGAGAAAAATAAACGACTGTTGGAAACCAGTGTCCGTAACCATCGTCCACCGAGGTAACAGGGCGTAGCATTCATAGGAGACAAGGATTGTCTATGCAGCAGCTAGTTCCATCTTCTACACTAGCGATCGTGTCATTCAGTCGCGAACACTGAATATCAAACAACATTGGGAGATATTCCACCTACGGTCCTTCAGCGTACAAGATACGCTCGACAGCAGCTCGAACTTTGTCAGTATACCTTCTTAACAATATTCGACTGAGAACATCAGCTGTTTTGAAAGGAACTGGTACAGTATTAAAAACTGTACAGTTTTAAAAATCATGTGCATAATCTGAGAGGAGTAATATATTTTATAGGAACGTAATGTACAAAGCAAAATGTTTCTTCAGAAAAATGGAATAAATTTATGGTACCAAGTTTCATGCACTTAATGCTGTGGAACTTAAATTCTTTAGGTTGAGAATTCTTACAGTGTTTTAGGAGTCTAAAAAGTAAACATAATAACAGCACACTACAAGACTTCAGTATCGCCAAATTCATTAACATTTTAACAATTTTTTAAAAATTACATCATATAATACGCAGTTGTATTTTATTTTTATTGAATACAATCAATTTTGGTCATAAATCTAACGAGACTCAGGTCAGAAAGAGGTATTCAGTTGTGCACTGCACAACTGCAAAACCCTATGAAACTTTGGAAATGTTTCATTCCCAACGTAGCTTCCCATTTGTCTAACAGTCGGTTTATGTCAACATCAGACACGCTATGCCAGTCCTGTGCTCTCATGCTGAACTCAGGTTCAAGAATGACACAGCACGTGAAAGGTTCAGAGTACTGTTATCTTGAATAGAGAGCCAAGAGTCCACAGTCCTATAGTTCAATTTTTGAAATGAGAATCATGGATAGTTAATTATTTTATTTTTACTCTTCGATTGTATCAGATAATAATACGAAATTAGGTATCGGACATAGCTGGAAATTATACAATAGCCTCTCTCAACACCTTCTCAGCAAAATGCTAGTTGCGCCGTTCATTGAGTTTGAACAGAAGTTCGTCAGTTCGAACCAAATATGTACTAACAACCACAGACAAACATACCGTTGATCTATGCAAGGTTATTATTATGAAGAAAATGGAGACAAAAGTTACAGCACCCATTAGGCTAGTAACGGTCCTCTTGTATTGGCCATCCATACGCCTCTTTTGTTTTCTCTAATAAGTAACATACTAGACTTCATCAAGAAGGAAAGAAGCAGAGAATCGAAAAATGAAACACGCAAATAAACTCCTTTTCACCGAAACTTTTCTTAGGAGACCTAGAGGTTTCGTATTCACTTGGAAAAAGAAAAGATGTATAAGCTAAGGACATGTACTTAAAATACATTCATTTTAGTAACATCATTGTACTGTTTGCTCCAGAGCAGATAAATTTCTACAACCATTATAAGAACTAACAGGCCATGTTTGAAAGAAGGCTTCAAAATAATTTTTAATAAGGCTAAATTATTTCTATAATCAGCTTATCGAAAGAAGAATTGTACTTCTTAACTATGAATGCAGGCAAATAGTTGCTGAGTTTTTGCATTTAACGCAGTTGATGAAAAGGTTGGTGGGGAGGGACTTACAAATAAATGGAAAGAATATTAAACAAACAATTTTCGTAACAAAGCACACTGCCTCTTACATGATTTGAGGTATAAGAGTGAGATATAGATTTTTAATGTGAAATGCATTCATAATATGAGCAATACTCAGCGAATAACGGAGCTTGAGGGCAATCACTGGAACTGAAGAGAAAGTAAAATAGATTGATTATAGTACCAATTTAATAGCGTTTTTCTCCACTTTTAGAATACAGCACATAAGCGAGTCTGCGCAGCGTGGATTTGGTAATTCGTTGGCAGGTTTGTAAAGGTATTTGTTTGTAAGGGTATTTGGTGCCAAATGTTTATGTTCGATACGCAATTCACGTCAACTGTGGCTGGCGGATTGTGCATGCAGAGTGCTCTCCCGATGATATCCCCGATATGCTCTGTTGGGTGCTCCTCAGAACACCATAATACGATTGTAGGCTTGTGAGACACGCAAATTATCCTGCTGGAAGTAGCCATTGTCTTTGGGAAAGACCTCAATCTTGATAGAGTGCAGTAATGGTCACATACTCCACAGGTGTCATGGTGCTTTTGCCTACTACCACTGGTCCCAAGCAAGCTCAGATGAATGTCCCTCATAACATAATATCACATCCACCGGCCTGTTTCTGATTCTCAGTGCACATTTCGAGCAGCAGTTCACGTGGACAATGGTATATCCACACACGCCCATTTACCTTGTGAAACTCTAAAAGTGCTTCATCCAACCAGGTGACACATTTACACTGATCCTCGGTTTAGTGTCGATGATTCTGTGCCACTGCACTCATAATTGATGATGTCGTTGAGTCAAATGGGAATTTGTTTGGGTCATCATCTATAAAGTCTTTATTCAGGGGCAAATAAATGATTGGCAAGCCCCTGATGTGTAGCCAGCCCTGCATGAGAGATATGTTTTGGGAGTAGTATTGGGCTGACTTGTTGAACTTTATTACAGCGGCTAAACATGCTGATGAGTATGGCAAGGGACAGGATGAGATAGATAGAGAAGAGGATGGGAAGAGCGAGGAGGACTAGAAAATGGACAGAGAGAGAGAGAGAGAGAGAGAGAGAGAGCGGAGGAGGAGGAGGAGGAGGAGCAGGAATAGGAGTTGTGTGTGACCGATGGGTGTTGAGCTGAAAAAGGAGGACATGAAAGTGGAGGTGGAAAGCGAGATGAAAGGTGAGCTCCGAAATACTTGCACCTCGCCTGCATTGTATTCTTTCATCAAATCTGCCACAGAATGGGCAAGTCTCCTACTCCATGATCAGTGGTGCGTCTTGGACATTTAACATCTTTTCTCCTAGTTGTGGTTTCACCGTCCTTTAGTTGCTTTCCATAAGTGTCCACGACATTAGCACTTGAACAGGCGACTAACTTCGGCGTTTCCAAATGCTTGTCGACCGGCACCTTGCCGTAAAAATCTGAACTTCGTCATCGTCGTTTACGTCAGGGTATTACCACGTTTTCAGCCTGTATTGTCCCTAGAAAGTTTCCTCATTTATTTCTTCTTAACTAGTTTCCTTATCGCCTTACGTGGCTACAAAGCCACCGGGCGGCATTCATTCCCGCGAAGGGATTGGTGTCACTGTTTAAGCTCACCAGTGTAAGTTACCAATAATGTGGGCAGCATAAACAGTAGTGTGTATGGACAGCATATGAACCAAGAATGTTCTGTAAGTCCAAATGGTTGAGAAGAGGCGACATGACGCCGCCGAAAAAGAAAAAGATGTGTAGATGATGTAATGGTACTTTGACTTCCGCAAAGTTATAATTTACGATTGCGCACGCAGAAGAGCGCTGCGCCAGCGACCGATTTTATAAATAATTTTGTTCTTTTTTTTTTACTTTTGCGTAGTTTTTTTGTTTTTAAGAACTAATGGAGGTCTCTCCCTCTTGTCTTGATACGAAAGATTTTTCCGTGATGTGTTGAATGTGCTTTTGGTGAAAATTAAAATTACATAGTAAAGCGATGTTGTTTCAATAGCTAATGAGGAGAAGATAATAAAAGGTAACACTACAATTGGCGTCCTGGTGACAGGACTTGCAATCTTCGGATTTGATACAAGTGCAGTTCGGATTTGATAAAGTGCAGTTTGGATTTGATACAAGTGCAGTTTGGATTGATACAAGTGCAGTTATTATAAATTTCGGACATTTTATCTAAATTTAACCACTTAATAGCATCAGAAAATGAATTTCGACTAAGTCTCATTCATTTCAATTGTAATGTTACGTGCATGAAATTTACAACAATATTGTTTTCCCTGTTATTAATTTGTGTTAATTTTCATTTTCATGCTGAGGAAATTAATTTGGTAAAAAAAAGGGAAAAGGATAACGTTCCATAAAATAATTTGCACGGACGCGAAAGAAAAATTTTGGATTGAAAACTGTATATTTGACGCTACATTTGCAACATAAGACTGAAAAAAATTGGTGAGTACAGAAATTTACTTTTTTTTCCAGTTTCAGACAGCCATCTGTATTTCCTTTTTTCCGATCCATTTATTTCGAAATTATTTTTTTCAAATTGTAGTTAAAATTGATTTACTACTATTATTGGAAATGGTAAGTGAAGAGCATATTCACAGTCATTTATTTGTGAGAAGGAAATTTCAGTACCAGTTTAATAATTCAATTTCTAATTAGAAATCATATAGAAATATCCATTTCCATAAGAGAAATTTCAGATTTCAACGTATCATATTAAAAAAAATTTTTTTTTACCATTGGAAAATTTTATTTGCAATTAATTATGGAAATCGCAAGATGGACGCTAGACGCGTAGAAATTGTTTCCGCGGACGAGTTTAGTGAAAGTGACACATTGCAAAACATGTCCGACAGTCAAATGAATATTGAACTTAATAGGGAGGATGTTCAAGACATAATTTTACCGGATCGATTAAGACAACAACCCCTATATTTAAACAGATATACAGGGGAATGGAGAGTGAGTACTACGCGACAAAACGTGACATTGACAACGTCAACTTCAGAACCAGACATCAATCAGACACGAAAAAATGACGAAACTAAGACACAGGACTCTGACATGCTCAACCAGATTCTGAAGTTACTTGGTGACCAAAACAGAAAATTTGACAAAAGATTTGACGCTTTAGACGAGAAAAATGAAAATTTAAAACGTGACATTGGGAAATTTGACACTAAATTCGATGAACTGACACGGGACATAAAACAAAATTTTGAAAAACAATCGAGACAAATTGCCGACTTGACAGAAACCACCAGTAGTCTTGGAAGGAAATTTACTGACTTATCAGAAAAGGTTGGGAGACAGGAAAAGGTATTTGTGGAATTCAGTGATGACACAAAAACTGACTTACAACGATGTAATGAGAAATTGTTAACAGTAGTTTTTGAACAACAGAAAACCAGTACCCAAGTTGACGAATTACGACAGTCACACAATTCCGTAAAAACAAACCAAGAACACTTAGACCTGACGATTACAGACCTTTCAGACAGATTAAATGATGTAACATTGGCGCAGAAATCCTTACAGGAAAAGTTAGAAAAGCTTGAAGACAGAGCAGATGTAGCATCTTTAAAGAATGACACAACTCTAGCAGAAAAACTTGTACATGAATGCAAATAATGTGATGATTATTTAGATGAGAAGTTTGAGACAATGACACAGATCATTTTAGATAAGACAAAGGACAAGTAAAGGGAGAAACAGATAATATTCAGAAAGAGGTACGTAAACTTAAAGAGAATGTAATACCAAGTTCGTCAGTGATACCAAAACCCATAATAGACAACAAAAACATAAATGAGAATCATAATAATGCTAGACCCAGCACACAACCGAAAATAGAATTATCAATGAGTGACACCATTTTCAATGTTACCACAAGATCGAAATTACTATCAGACATCACCATATACTATGCACAGTTTGACACAAAATACAGGACCCATAATACCATCGGGAGTAGCTGATGAAACATTAGTACGACATGGATACTTCCAGACATTTTCATGTGATGAGAAAGACAAAGTGCATCCGATTGTTTTCATCCGCTCTTTTGATGGTATTTTCCCGAGACATTGGTTAGAAGCCGATAAAATTCGATATGTTACAAATTTGTTACGTGGAAGAGCAACTAAGTGGGGAGCAGCAATTAAAAGACGATGTTTAACATTTGAACAGTTTGAACAAGCATTTCTTGAGGAATTCTGGTCGATCACAGAACAGCAAAGTTTAAAACGAGAAGTATACAATCCAGAAATTTACAACCCGAAGAAAGAGACTTTACGACAATACTTTGAACGCTACCTAGACAAAACATTATATTGGACAAAACCAGCAGATTTACCAGATGTAATTAGAACACTTAAAAGGCACTTACCATTTCCCTACCGTGATAAATTAATAGGAGTGTCCGAGGACAACATAAAGAATTTTTTCAGTTATGTTGATGAGATAGATGTTGTTTACAGAGATGAGATCAGGAATTTCAATCAATTGTATCCAATCCATCCAAGCAATTCGCGTATGCATAACAGAAATGACAGAGGCTATTGGAATCCACCTCCGACACCACAACAAAACACTCAAAGAAACAATTCACACTACAGTGGGACAAATCCATTCAATATTAGGAGAAACAACTCGCAGCATTGGCAAGGAAACAGTAATTATTTCTATAATGGTTATTCAAACAGTAATTACAATCAGAACAATAACAGTTATATTCAAAATAACAACAACAGAAGAAGGAACCGAAGTTATAGAGATCAAAGAAGAGAGGATAACAGGTACCATCCAGGATATTTTCAGAGAAACAACATCCAACAACATCCAAACATGTATTGCAGGAATAACAGTAATGACAATACCAGTTACAGTCATGGGCGAAATAATGTATGGGGAAATCACAATGGACAACTGCCACGACACATGCAATACAGCAACCCTCAATTTGTATCTAACGGAACTCCCGATGCGACGCGGGGTAATGTCAACAACCAAACAGCTTATACTTGGGTGACGCGCGACAGAAATGTAAATATTATTGAGTTGGGCAATGAACCCAACCCGCAGCAACAACCGAATTTGCCGGAAAACGAACGACTACCGAGCTAAGCGCTCGAGTTACGGTCAATAGGGAGCAGAGCGCAACGGAACCGACGATTTGTTTTCTCCAATATGATGACAGTAAGAAAATAGAAAAGGAATTATATCAGGATGTAGATTTTAATAGTACCAGTAAAACAAATAAGATTATTCAGGCTATAACACAAGTTATGATTGGTAGTTTTGAAGTGGAAGTAATGTTAGATACAGGAGCAGCAACAAGTGTCATTTCAATGTCCTTATATAATGAACTCAAACAAATAATGAACATACAAACATTGCCAGTACAGAATTGTCACATTATAAGTGCCACCGGTAACAAATCAAAGAATGTGAAATTTCAAGTGCTAATTAACTTCACATTTTCAAATATACCACTCAATTACAGTTTTCTGGTAGTAGACAAATTAGTTATGCATTGCATATTAGGAATTGACTTTTTGAATGAATATCAAGCAATCATACATTTAGGAAAAGGGAAATGTCATTTAACCGTAAACCAACAACAACTGACAATAGAGTTAACACAGGGTAAAAACTTAAACAGTAAACAAGGTAAATTTGAACAGTTACATTTTGTGTATCCAGCAGCAATAAACATATGTGATTTAACTTTTAATGAAGCTGTATCTCAGGGAATTAAACCTAATGATTTATATGAGAAATGCACAGAATCTGAATATCTGACGAAGGAACAACAACTTGAATTACTTGAAGTTTTGCAGCAATTTGCTGAGGTATTTGTGGAAAAACCTGGAATTATTAGAGGCTATACTTATGAGGTGGATGTTAAACCACACAAAACATACTGTAGAACATATTATAATATTCCTTGGTCAAAGAAACCCGCAGTTTTGAAAGAGATTGAAAAAATGCAAGCTTGGGGTATCATTGAAAGGTCACATTCACCATATTGCAGTCCGATACTAGCAGTTAATAAAAAGGATGGTAGTGTAAGGTTAGTGCTGGACGCACGAGAAATTAGCAAAGTTATAATTCCAATCAACACACGACCTATTAATTTGGAAGAACAACTTTTAAAATTTCATAATGTACAGTATTTAACCAATATCGACCTCTGCTCATCATTTTGGCAGGTGAACCTCCATAAAAACAGTCGTAAATACACTGCATTTCTATGTGAGGGATGTAGTTATCAATTTTGTGTTCTACCCTTTGGTCTACAAGTGAGTGCTGGAGTATTTATTGAAGCCTTAGATGCTGCTCTTGGACCACAATTGTTATCGCAAATCACAGTTTATGTTGACGACATTGTCATTGCAACCACTACTTGGGAAAAACATGTAAATCTTTTGAAGCAACTTCTGACTAAATTTTGTGTCGCAGGTGTCACTATCAATTTATCAAAGACGAAATTAGGGAGGAGAGAAATCAAATTCCTTGGTCACATCATATCAATTGAAGGCATTTATCCAGACTCAAGAAAAATTGATGCAATAAAGAATTTTCCATCCCCACAGAATCGTAAACAACTCAAAGCCTTTCTTGGTCTAACTTCATTCTTCAGGAAATTTGTACCCTACCACCTTCTTAACAGTCCACATCTTCTATCTTTGCTCAAAAGAAATAATATTTGGAAATGGACAGAGTTCTGTCAGACAGATTTTGAAGCAATTAAGAATGCTTTAGTTAATGCACCATTGTTATGTCATCCTGACATGACGTCAGACTTTTGCCTAGTAACAGATGCAAGTTCCTATGGGCTCGGAGCATTTTTATTCCAAATTCATGTACAAGATGAACAAACAGTCATCAAACCTATAAGTTTTGCTAGCCGCACGCTCACTGAATGCGAAAAGTCATATTCAGTGACCGAGCGCGAAACACTTGCCATAGTATGGGCGTTTCGCAAGTTTCGCTACTTTCTATGGGGAAAACGTATTAAGCTTTATACTGATCATCAAGCTCTTTCTTTCCTGCTATCATGCAAGTTATTACATCCACGTCTTGCACGCTGGTGTGCATTACTACAAGAATATGATTTTGATATTATATATATAAAAGGAGAATCCAACATTATAGCCGATGCTCTAACTCGTTTACCACAAGGCCTACAAGAATTTTCAGATGTGACAGAACAAACATCAGATTTTAAAATTTTACTCATGTATGACGGTACATTTGCACCTTACTACAAAAACATGTGCAGGAAGTTAGCCATATTGCAGGACAATGATCCCAGGTGGATCCAGATAAAGAATAAATTACGTGCAGGAACAGACCCACATCTTGAAAAATATTACACGTTACACAAAGAAGTATTATTTCACCGACAAAACCCTGAATCACAGCATTGGTGTGTTTGCTTACCTGAAGCTCATGTTGATGATTTTATTTTATTAACACACAGAACTTGGGGACACTATGGTGTAACCAAATGTACAGATAAGGTTATACAATATTGCTATTTTCCAAATTTAAGGCGAAGAGTATTGAGTAATATTAGGAAATGCATCATATGTCAGAAAGCCAAATATTCTAATCGCACAAGCATGAATGAATTGCACCCAATCGTACCTAAGAGGCCATTACAGCTAATTTCTTTAGATATTGCAGGACCCTATCCACAAGCACGTGGAGGAATGAAATACATCCTTGCTGTGTTAGATGTTTTCACAAAGTATTTAAAATTATATGCTTTACGTTCAGTTTCTACCGCTGCTATTACCAGACGTCTATTAACAGATTATTTTGTAAGAATAGGAAAACCTGAAGTTATGATCACGGATAATGCAGCATATTTTACCAGTTTAAAATGGAAGACATTTATTGAAGAACAGAATGTTAAACATATTTTAATTTCAAGATTTCACACAGCAGGAAACCCAGTAGAAAGAACATTTCGAGAATTTGGACAGTTTATGAGAACACACACACCAGAGAAGCACACAAAATGGGTAGAATATCTAGCACCATTTGAACAAATGGTGAACAATTTAACTCACATTTCTACTGGATACACACCAACTGAATTAATTATGGATAAAACAGAAAGAAATGAATGGACAGACCCTCTACCTAAATTTACAGCAACAACAAATCATGTTAGTTTAGAAGAAAAGGTAAGACAAGCTTACACAACATTATGTGACAAAGCTAAGGAAAGAAAGCAGAAATATGACAGAGGTGTTAGGAAAGCACAAACATTTCAAGTTGATGAGTTAGTTTTACTAAGAACACATCCTAAACCTACAAAACTGAAACATTTAAACAGGAAATGGCAGATCTTATACTCTGGACCATACCGAATTGTAAATATTCCACACCCTGGCTGTTATTCATTAGAATATCCATTAACACATAAACCCAGAGGTCTACATCCACACAGACATTTGAAAAAATACATACAGTAAAATGTTAGCTACTGAGGAGAAGATAATTAATATGATATACAGTCATGATGAGCCTACATTTAAGTTATACAGATAATTACAATCTAATGAATGCAGGTAAGTCTAGAAAGCAATGTGAACCATCCAATAGCTAATAAGATATTTGGTTATAAGAGGAGTTGCTATTGAGGCATATACACATTGGAGGAGGCATATACACATTAGAGGAGGCAGAGAACTAAACAGAATTATTTTCTTTAGGAGGCATGTGATAATAGTAATGTTGATATGAGTGATGTGAGTGAATGAATGAGATGAGTGAATGTAATTTTAGTTTAATAAGAGGACAAATAGTAATACGGAGAGAGGTAAATGGTATATAAGATGAGAAAATGGTATTATTATTATTATTATTATTGTTGTTGTTGAAGTAAAAAGTAAGTGGTGATGAATAAGAGGAAAATATATATATATATATATATATATATATATATATATGTATATATATATATATATATATATATATATATATAATGCTGAGGAATAAGTATATGTTATTTTGTGAAGAATGAATAATGGATAGGTGAGAATGTTAAGAGTAACTGAGAATATGTTGAGAGGAGAGAAACTAGATTTGAACGCTATATCACATGTACTCATGGAATACAGAATGAAAGTAATGGAAAGAATATTATTTATTGAAAGATTGGTATGCCTGAGATAATAACTTATGTGGTGTCTTATATATTCTTATAACTAAAGGTGAAAGTATAGATTTATGTGGAAAGAATTATTTACAGCAGCCACTGTTGGAAATATACCAGAATATTTAAATCTATAACACTTTAACACTAATCTAATGAGAACTTGTAATGAAATTTTTGGAGTTATGTAGGCTTGACACTTCAGATTGGAAGAATTATTTAAGAGAACATATTTAGCAGTCATCTAATGACATAATTAAAGCTCATCTACTGTACTGAACTAATGCGCCATTAAATAGAAAGGAGAAAACAAAACGTCAGTCTTCTGTTGCGGTTCATACTCTCATCCCTTCCTTAGAAAAATTTATACATGTTGATGAAATATTTGACATTATATAATTCATGATTATCTGACAGTATGGAGAGACATACACACATATTTATTTATGAATAGAATTTTACAGGTACCACAAGGTAAATACAGAATGGATATACAGCTTGGAACGCAGCAGCAATTATCTAAGAAGATTTACTTATTTATTTATTTATTAAGTAAAACATTTATTTATATTGCTTGATACTCATGAAAGGAAGGAGATGAACTATACAAACTTTATAGGAACATGATTGACTTGATACACACTTACCACACTGATGTACATACTTGTAGGATCCTAAGATATTTAGAGGGGCACCACTCTTAGAAACGGTAATAGAGGGGTACTGCTCTTAGAAACAGCAATAGTGGGGACACCACACTTAGAAACGGTATTAGGTATAGGAACTTTTACGTTATATTAAGTTAACATGTATTTTATTTATCATATTTTATTTTGTGTAGCCCACTGTAGGGGATGACTTTACTAGTATTTATGAAGTAGTTAGCAACCATCCCATGAACCTATCCTCCTACAGAGGGCTGTCTTGAGGCTTGAAATATGTGTAAATTTTATTCCAGGGTGCAAGATGAATTTTAAGTTGAATATTCTAGCGAGTAGCCACAATTATCTTCAAATGTTGCAAGTGTAATGGGGAAATTAAAAAAAAAAAGAAAGAGAGAGAGCTAACAAATAAAATAAATAAAATGTATATTTCAATCTGAATGTAATGTAATTCACGTGTCAGCACAATGATATTGCATGTAACGTAAAAAATTTACTATATTTTTCATTTAATTCTGTATATGTAGTATATGACAACAATGTAACTATCTCATGTAATGATTAATTGTAAATATTTGTATATTTATGTACTTTCTATATCAAGAAATGTATTTTAAGGAGATGTTAACGAGCTGCAAAGGACTTGTGCATGTATCACATGATTCATATAAATGGAACTGAAAATGCAAAGAAGAAACCAACGTGATGGAACACTGGTCAAGCAATATTTACGTAGTGTCAATATGCTTTGAGGTGTATGGTGTTGTGGAAGCCGGCAGGTCTTCAGGTTGGTGTAAAAGACAAGCTCATCACCTGTCGTAGGCAGTGAGGTGTTTCCTGTGCCCTCATTGACCATTTATACCCCGGTAGACGCCACCAAAATTCGACTGCTGGAGATCACAATTTCGTGTTGACACATTGAACAAACTTTGGATTTTCTTCAAGTCACACGCATGAGATCCAGGCAGTACACACACACTCAGAATCCGATACTACGTTTAAAGACATTGGAGCAATATAATAGAAACATTTATTGTTCAAATTAATTCCATTGTAAACACGAATCATGTGAACTGAATTCAAACGCTGTGCTAAGCAACGATAATACGCTGCAATTCAAAGACATTGATGTTACGGCTCCTAAAGAAGATACACACCAAAAAGACTGTATACAAAGACTGATATGCAAAGAGCATTATGCTCAGAAATATTTTTTGTAATATGTAAATTTCTTATTTTCTCATATATGTATGTATCTATGTAAATTTCTATCAGATAGATTATATAATGGTAAGACAGAGATTTAGGAACCAGGTTTTAAACTGTAATACTTTTCCAGGGGCAGATGTGGATTCTGACCACAATATATTGGTTATGAACTGCAGATTGAAACTGAAGAAACTGCAAAAAGGTGGGAATTTAAGGAGATGGGACCTGTATAAACTTAAAGAAGCAGAGGTTGTAGAGAGTTTCAGGGAGAGCATAAGGGAACAATTGACAGGAATGGGGGAAAGAAACACAGTAGAAGAAGAATGGGTATGTCTGAGGGATGAAGTAGTGAAGGCAGCAGAGGATCAAGTAAGTAAAAAGACGAGGGTTAATAGAAATCCTTGGGTAATTTTGAATTTAATTGATGAAAGGAGAAAATATAAAAATGCAGTAAATGAAACAGGCAAAAAGGAATACAAACGTCTCAAAAATGAGATCGACAGGAAGTGCAAAATGGCTAAGCAGGGCTGGCTAGAGGACAAATGTAAGGATGTAGAGGCTTGTCTCACTAGAGGTAAGATAGATACTGCCTACAGGAAAATTAAAGAGACCTTTGGAGAGAAGAGAACCACTTGTATGAATATCAAGAGCTCAGATGGCAACCCAGTTCTAAGCAAAGAAGGGAAAGCAGAAAGGTGGAAGGAGTATATAGAGGGTTTATACAGGGGTGATGTACTTGTGGACAATATTATGGAAATGGAAGAGGATGTAGATGAAGATGAAATGGGAGATAAGATACTGCGTGAAGAGTTTGACAGAGCACTGAAAGACCTGAGTCGAAACAAGGCCCCGGGAGTAGACAACATTCCATTAGAACTACTGATGGCCTTGGGAGAGCCAGTCATGACAAAACTCTACCATCTGGTGAGCAAGATGTATGAGACAGGCGAAATACCCACAGACTTCAAGAAGAATATAATAATTCCAATCCCAAAGAAAGCAGGTGTTGACAGATGTGAAAATTACTGAACTATCAGTTTAATAAGTCACAGCTGCAAAATACTAACGCGAATTTCTTACAGACGAATGGAAAAACTAGTAGAGGCAGACCTCGGGGAAGATCAGTTTGGATTCCGTAGAAATGTTGGAACACGTGAGGCAATACTAACCTTACGACTTATCTTAGAAGAAAGATTAAGAAAAGGCAAACCTACGTTTCTAGCATTTGTAGACTTAGAGAAAGCTTTTGACAACGTTAACTGGAATACTCTCTTTCAAATTCTGAAGGTGGCAGGGGTAAAATACAGGGAGCGAAAGGCTATTTACAATTTGTACAGAAACCAGATGGCAGTTATAAGAGTCGAGGGGCATGAAAGGGAAGCAGTGGTTGGGAAAGGGGTGAGACAGGGTTGTAGCCTCTCCCCGATGTTATTCAATCTGTATATTGAGCAAGCAGTAAAGGAAACAACAGAAAAATTCGGAGTAGGTATTAAAATTCATGGAGAAGAAGCAAAAACTTTGAGGTTCGCCGATGACATTGTAATTCTGTCAGAGACAGCAAAGGACTTGGAAGAGCAGTTGAACGGAATGGACAGTGTCTTGAAAGGAGGATGTAAGATGAACATCAACAAAAGCAAAACGAGGATAATGGAATGTAGTCGAATTAAATCAGGTGATGCTGAGGGGATTAGATTAGGAAATGAGACACTTAAAGTAGTAAAGGAGTTTTGCTATTTAGGGAGTAAAATAACTGATGATGGTCGATGTAGAGAGGATATAAAATGTAGACTGGCAATGGCAAGGAAATCGTTTCTGAAGAAGAGAAATTTGTTAACATCGAGTATAGATTTAATTGTCAGGAAGTCGTTTCTGAAAGTATTAGTATGGAGTGTAGCCATGTATGGAAGTGAAACATGGACGATAACCAGTTTGGACAAGAAGAGAATAGAAGCTTTCGAAATGTGGTGCTACAGAAGAATGGTGAAGATAAGGTGGGTAGATCACGTAACTAATGAGGAGGTATTGAATAGGATTGGGGAGAAGAGAAGTTTGTGGCACAACTTGACTAGAAGAAGGGATCGGTTGGTAGGACATGTTTTGAGGCATCAAGGGATCACAAATTTAGCATTGGAGGGCAGCGTGGAGGGTAAAAATCGTAGAGGGAGACCAAGAGATGAATACACTAAGCAGATTCAGAAGGATATAGGTTGCAGTAGGTACTGGGAAATGAAGAAGCTTGCACAGGATAGAGTAGCATGGAGAGCTGCATCAAACCAGTCTCAGGACTGAAGACCACAACAACAACATGTAAATTTTCTATACTGCCACGCTCGCTTGCGGAGCGTGTCAGTAGAGGAGGCATTGTAATGGTACTTTGACTTCCGCAAAGTTATAATTTACGATTGCGCACGCAGAAGAGCGCTGCGTCAGCGACCGATTTTATAAATAATTTTGTTCTTTTTTTTTACTTTTGCGTAGTTTTTTTGTTTTTAAGAACTAATGGAGGTCTCTCTCTCTCTTGTCTTGATACGAAAGACGTGTATTTTTCCGTGATGTGTTGAATGTGCTTTTGGTGAAAATTAAAATTACATAGTAAAGCGATGTTGTTTCAATAGCTAATGAGGAGAAGATAATAAAAGGTAACACTACAATGACATCAGAAAGTCTGCAGCTACGATATGTAGCGTCAGCCTGTTCCCCTTAAAGCATGGAAAACTTCGGATGAAGCTTTCTGCAGGGGTGGTTATCGAATAATGATGGTAATGATTACTTGTTATTGACTCGTAATACAAAACGTATTGATAAATCAGATAAGATTCCGAGCACCGGACTATAAGAATCATGACTGTTCGTAGCAGTTTTCCTTACAACAGTTGTGTTTCAAATGCTATGCTCAGTAGTTTGCTAACGCCTGCCTTACGTAACAAGTGTCACAAATACTTTTTAGTTGTTTCCACAACGAAACTCTGTCTCGTAATGTGGCAGAGACTTCAAAGAGGTTTCGGTCGTATACACAGTACAGCAGCCGCATGACACAGTCAACAGCTTTAGTGCGCAATAGCGGTGGTAATGTTAGCGATGACAGTGCCACTAAAATGGAGTTACTAAATACGATTTTCCGAAAATCCTTCACCAAATAAGGTGAAGTAAGCGTTCCAGAATTCGAATCACGAACTGATTCCAACATGAGTTAGAGGTAGACACACTCGGTATAGTGAAACAACTCGAATCATACAATAAAGGCAACTCTTCCGATCCAGACCAATTAGTCTCTGCCAGAGTATGATGGTATAGTAGATTCATTCTTAGATATCACATACAACTACAAGCTCGATGAAAGATCCGTAACTAAGGACTGAAAAGAAAATATGAGTAATCCGCTGAATTACCGATCCACATTACTGACGTTGATTTGCAGTAGGATTTTGGAACATATGCTGTGTTCGGACATTATGAATTACCTCGAAGAAATTCGTTTTAGTGACACATAGTTGTCAGGAATTCAGAAAATATCGTTCTTGCGCAACACAACTAGCTCATCATTCTCATGAAGTGGTATCGACAGGTGATCTCAAATTGATTCCATACGTCTAGATTTCCAAAAAACCTTTTCTACTGTTCCACATAAGAGGCTCTTAATCAAGTTGCTTTCCTGTGGAGTATCGACTAGGTTGTGAAATTGGATTCCTGATTGCCTTCCCAAAAAATCCCAGTTCGTAATATTGTCTGAAAGTCGTCGAGTGAAATAGATGTAATGTATGGCCTTCCTCAAAGAAGTGTCATAGGCCCTCTGCAGTTCCTAATCTATATAAAAATTTAGAAGTCAACCTGAGTATCTATCTTAGACTTATTGCAAATGATGCTGTCATTCACCGTCTAGGAAAGGCATCAGAGAGTCAATACGAATTGCAAAATGATTTACACAATATACCTGTACGGTGCGAAATGTGGCAGTTGACTCTGAATAATAGAAAATGAGTGATCATCCACGAATTCTAAAAAGAGTCCATTATATTTCGGTTACACGATAAATCACGCGAATGTAAAGGATGTCAATTCAACTAAATACCTAGGGATAACAACAAATAACTTAAATTGGAATGAGCACATGGATGATGTTGGGATGGCGATGCAAAGAGAGCGTTTCGTTGGCGAAACACTGAGAAGGTTCAACAAATCCAGTAAACAGACTGCCTAGACTACGCTTGTCCGTCCTGTGATAGAATACTGCTGTGCGGTGTGGGATCCTTCCAGTTATGATTGAAGGTGAACGTCTAAAAGTGTTTTAGTTGGCAGAAGAGCCAACACCGTGTTACTAGAGGAGGCCGAAATGCACGCTTTTTAGCTCACGCAGGCTGGCGTGAGGAGGGAAGGACTATACTGACGTGAGGTCTGGAACATGACAAGGAAATTAGAATTCAGAAAGCGGACGTAGCTGGTTTGATACTTAACTTTAATCCATTAATGATGAACGTCGCTCTTGACGGTACATGAATCACAATATTATCTGTTCAGAAGACATAGTAACTGAATATGGCGCCTTGCTAGGCCGTAGCAAATGACGGAGCTGAAGGCTATGCTAAACTGTCGTCTCGGCAAATGAGAGTGTATGTAGTCAGTGAACCATCGCTAGCAAAATCGGCTGTACAACTGGGCGAGTGCTAGGGAGTCTCTCTAGACTAGACCTGCCGTGTGGCGGCGCTCGGTCTGCAATCACTGATAGTGGCGAGACGCGGGTCCGACGTATACTAACGGACCGCGGCCGATTTAAAGGCTACCACCTAGCAAGTGTGGTGTCTGACGGTGACACCACAAAAAGTTTCAAAGAAGGGCAGCTCGTTTTGTTCTATAGCTGAATACGTTACGATACACGAGATGGGGCGGCAATAATTAAAACAAATGCATTTTTCCTTGCGGCGAAAACTTTTATCGAAATTTCCATTACCAAATTTCTCCTCTGACTGAGAAGAGAAAATATCTTGCTGACGCCTACGTATATAAGGAAAAATTACCATCGCAATAAAATAAATCAAAACTCGCAAAGAAAGATTAAAGTGTTTGTTTATGTAGTGCGCTCTTCGAGAGGGGAAGAGCAGAAAAAATTGTGGCAGTGGTGAGGCACCCGCATGTGGATGTAGATGCTGAAGGAACTGGTAAATGTGAGTATTTTTCAATGATAAAACCTGTCAATTAACTTTAATGGACAGCGCTTTTGGTAAAAATCGAGCTGAGTGTACACTCATGCGTACCTTTGTATATTAGGGACATGAAGCCATTGTTTTAGGTGGCAGAGCACACTTGCTCTGCGTGATGGAGCTAATGCATGCTCTTTCCTCGCGGTAGTAACACATACGGCTTTAATGAACTATATTCCGCACTCGAGTGCCACTGAAATATTGATGTCCAGCATCACGAATATTTCGTCCGCAATGTTGGACCCCATTAGTGTTATGAAAGTGACACAGCTCGGCTTCTTAGCGTAGCTTTTGCAATGACCGTTCTGTAGCTTTACGTTCAAGACAGACACAAATCACTATTTTTAATTGTCCGCTTTCGCAAACTGCGCTAAATGTGGCAACAACTAATTAACGTTAACGCTGATGGAGTTATTTGAATCAATTGTGAACTGACAAAACTATCAAATAACTTCCGGGAATTCAGCCAGGTAACACTTTCAGCGACCGCCGATATTTCGGCGGGAGAACACCCCGCCATTTTCAAGGCAAACTGCAACGGACAGGCGGCGTTCATGCAAATTTAATACCTCGGTTCTCCGACAGAAACAGGAAAGATAACACACACACTCACACACACTGACCACTAGTGCCACCAAAGATGACCAAAGTCAGAGCTATCGATAGTGAGACTATGAATTCGCAGGTGAGGCAGCATTGACTCTGTTCCTCTGTTTTTTGACAAGTGAGAGAGCCGGATTCCAAACAGAGTTTAAACAGAAACCTCCATCCCTGTTAACGAGGTTGCTCGCTAATTTAATCTCAACTGCCTCCCTAATGACACTGTCCCAATAGCTGGACGTGCATGCCAATATCTCGGTGTTATTATATAACATGGGGTGACCAGTATCCAAGCAATGTTCGGCAATAGCAGATCTATTTGGCTACTGTAATCGTGTGTGCAGTTTATGCTCAGTACATCTGTCCTCCACGGTGCTGATAGTCTGACCAATATATGCCATGCCGCAGCTGCAAGGAGTACTATATACACCCGCCTTACGCAGTCCAAGATCATCCTTAACGGAACTCAAAAGTGCTCTAATTTTAGATGGAGGTCGGAAAACACATTTCACATCGTATTTCCGTAAAATACGACCGATCTTATTGGACGTGTTTCCCACGTAAGGCAAAAAGGCAGTAGACTTAGGTGTTGACTCAGAATTATCATCAATCACCCGATGTACAGTTGGTCGATAGCGCAACGCACGTTCAATCTGTCTATCACTATAACCAATTTGACGAAATGTAACTTCAAGATGGGACAGCTCAGCTGGCAAAGTCTCAGCGTCAGAAACGACATGTGCCCTGTGTACCAAGGTACGAAGTACCCCTTCACGCTGAGCCGAATGGTGACAACTATTAGCTTGTAAGTACAAGTCGGTGTGAGTACGTTTCCTGTAGACTGCATGTCCCAATGATCCATCATCCTTCCTCCTAACCAACACGTCGAGAAAGGGAAGGCAACCATCCTCTTCCACCTCCATCGTAAAACGAATGTTCTGGTGGATCGAGTTCAGATGTTCTAGAAAGACATTCAAATTCTCCCTACCGTGAGGCCAAACAACGAAGGTATCGTCAACGTATCTAAAGAAACAGGCGGGTTTTAAAGGCGCCGACTCCAATGCACGTTCCTCGAAGTCTTCCATAAATAAATTTGCGATCACAGGAGACAACGGACTACCCATCGCAACTCCATCTGTCTGCTCGTAATACTGGTCATTAAATAAAAAGTAAGTGGATGTCAACACATGCCTAAAGAGATTAGTTAAATCAGCACCAAACCTGGGATCAATTAACCACAACGAATCAGACAGAGGAACACGAGTGAAGAGAGAGACCACATCGAAACTCACTAAAATATCAGAGTCATTCAGCCTCAGTCCCTCCAAACGACGTAAAAAATCAGCTGATATGATGTTCACACCGTCCTACTTGTGGACTCAACAGAGAAGCAAGATGCTTGGATACACGATATGTCGGAGCGCCGATGTTACTCACTATAGGACGGAAAGGAACCCCTTCCTTATGAACCTTTGGAAGGCCATATAACCTAGGGGGAACGGCACTATCGGTGTTAAGCCTCTTGATTGTGTCCTGCGACAAACCACTTTTCTTCAGGAGGCTGTTGGTCTTTCTCTCAACACTTTTCGTGGGGTCAGCATCGATTCTGCGATACGCTGAATCAGATAGTAAACGTTGCATCTTTTGTACGTAATCATGTGTATTTAAAACAACGGTGGCATTGCCCTTGTCAGCAGGTAAAATAACAATACTGGGATCAACTCTGAGAGCATAAACGGCACACACAATTACAGCAGCCAAATAGATCTGCTATTGCCGAACATTGCTTGGATACTGGTCACCCCATGTTATATAATAACACCGAGATATTGGCATGCACGCCCAGCTATTGGGACAGTGTCATTAGGGAGGCAGTTGAGATTAAATTAGCGAGCAACCTCGTTAACAGGGATGGAGGTTTCTGTTTAAACTCTGTTTGAAATCTGGCTCTCTCACTTGTCAAAAAACAGAGGAACAGAGTCAATGCTGCCTCACCTGCGAATTGATAGTCTCACTATCGATAGCTCTGACTTTGGTCATCTTTGGTGGCACTAGTGTTCAGTGTGTGTGTGTGTGTGTGTGTGTGTGTGTGTGTGTGTGTGTGTGTTATCTTTCCTGCTTCTGTCGGAGAACCGAGGTATTAAATTTGCATGTACGCCGCCTGTCCGTTGCAGTTTGCCTTGAAAATGGCGGGGTGTTCTCCCGCCGAAATATCGGCGGTCACTGAAAGTGTTACCTGGCTGAATTCCCGGAAGTTATTTGAAAGTTGTATACGCCAGGAGAAACTCAGGTCTCACATTGTTTACCTCTACGGGGAGAAATGTATCGGTGTTTACGTAAGTTGGATAAACTTCGTAGCTGTCGAGTTAGACTGCAATGTGCTTTGTCGTTTTTATTGAGGTGTCGTGATGAAAATCATGTCCCAACATTTGCTAAGCTTGTGCACCATATTAATTCTCCTGCCGTCAATCGTATCAAGCAACGTGCTGGCTTGGCTCTTGTTCGCGAAAGGATTCGTTTTACTCGTCGACGTTTGGAATCTGTTTCCAAAGAATTATATCGTTTTCATTTAATGGTTGCATCTGAAGTGTCTGATTTCACTTGGGATTGGTTGGACAGTGCCTCATGGACCCAATCTGACTGGGAGTACAACTCCGTTACTGCCCGGCGTTTTGGCAAAGTTTGAACGTTTTCATCGCGCGGAGTCGGATGTTATATTTCGACGTTCTGTGATAAAGCTCACAGAGAAATCTTTTGACGACGCAACCTTATCCGTGCTAGGGAAGGGTTTAAATTTTGCACCCACTCCGAAGAATTTGCCGGTAGTTGATTTTATTAGTTCAATTGAACATGCAGTTCGCAAACTACCTCCTGACGCTGCAGAGGCAGTTAGGAGGGAGGCATGCCATGTTTTGACTAGGGCTCGTCCACCCAAGAGTAATGTAACAGCAGCAGAGAGGGCTGCTTTACGCTCTCTCAAAGTTGATCCCAGTATTGTTATTTTACCTGCTGACAAGGGCAATGCCACCGTTGTTTTAAATACACATGATTATGTACAAAAGATGCAACGTTTACTATCTGATTCAGCGTATCGCAGAATCGATGCTGACCCCACGAAAAGTGTTGAGAGAAAGACCAACAGCCTCCTGAAGAAAAGTGGTTTGTCGCAGGACACAATCAAGAGGCTTAACACCGATAGTGCCGTTCCCCCTAGGTTATATGGCCTTCCAAAGGTTCATAAGGAAGGGGTTCCTTTCCGTCCTATAGTGAGTAACATCGGCGCTCCGACATATCGTGTATCCAAGCATCTTGCTTCTCTGTTGAGTCCACAAGTAGGACGGTGTGAACATCATATCAGCTGATTTTTTACGTCGTTTGGAGGGACTGAGGCTGAATGACTCTGATATTTTAGTGAGTTTCGATGTGGTCTCTCTCTTCACTCGTGTTCCTCTGTCTGATTCGTTGCGGTTAATTGATCCCAGGTTTGGTGCTGATTTAACTAATCTCTTTAGGCATGTGTTGACATCCACTTACTTTTTATTTAATGACCAGTATTACGAGCAGACAGATGGAGTTGCGATGGGTAGTCCGTTGTCTCCTGTGATCGCAAATTTATTTATGGAAGACTTCGAGGAACGTGCATTGGAGTCGGCGCCTTTAAAACCCGCCTGTTTCTTTAGATACGTTGACGATACCTTCGTTGTTTGGCCTCACGGTAGGGAGAATTTGAATGTCTTTCTAGAACATCTGAACTCGATCCACCCGAACATTCGTTTTACGATGGAGGTGGAAGAGGATGGTTGCCTTCCCTTTCTCGACGTGTTGGTTAGGAGGAAGGATGATGGATCATTGGGACATGCAGTCTACAGGAAACGTACTCACACCGACTTGTACCTACAAGCTAATAGTGTCACCATTCGGCTCAGCGTGAAGGGGTACTTCGTACCTTGGTACACAGGGCACATGTCGTTTCTGACGCTGAGACTTTGCCAGCTGAGCTGTCCCATCTTGAAGTTACATTTCGTCAAATTGGTTATAGTGATAGACAGATTGAACGTGCTTTGTGCTATCGACCAACTGTACATCGGGTGATTGATGATAATTCTGAGTCAACACCTAAGTCTACTGCCTTTTTGCCTTACGTAGGAAACACGTCCAATAAGATCGGTCGTATTTTACGGAAATACGATGTGAAATGTGTTTTCCGACCTCCATCTAAAATTAGAGCACTTTTGAGTTCCGTTAAGGATGATCTTGGACTGCGTAAGGCGGGTGTATATCGTATTCCTTGTAGCTGCGGCATGGCATATATTGGTCAAACTATCAGGACCGTGGAGGACAGATGTACTGAGCATAAACGGCACACACGATTACAGCAGCCAAATAGATCTGCTATTGGCGAACATTGCTTGGATACTGGTCACCCCATGTTATATAATAACACCGAGATATTGGCATGCACGTCCAGCTATTGGGACAGTGTTATTATGGAGGCAGTTGAGATTAAATTAGCGAGCAACCTCGTTAACAGGGATGGAGGTTTCTGTTTAAACTCTGTTTTGGAACCCGGCTCTCTCACTTGTCAAAAAACAGAGGAACAGAGTCAACGCTGCCTCACCCGCGAATTCATAGTCTCACTATCGATAGCTCTGACTTTGGTCATCTTTGGTGGCACTAGTGTTCAGTGTGTGTGCGTGTGTGTGTTATCTTTCCTGTTTCTGTCGGAGAACCGAGGTATTAAATTTGCATGTACGCCGCCTGTCCGTTGCAGTTTGCCTTGAAAATGGCGGGGTGTTCTCCCGCCGAAATATCGGCGGTCGCTGAAAGTGTTACCTGCCTGAATTCCCGGAAGTTATTTGAAAGTTGTATACGCCAGGAGAAACTCAGGTCTCACATTGACAAAACTAAACCACACCATACCTGCGGTTGTGACGACATGGTTATATCATTTTGCATACCTTCCGTGAAGCAGTTATGATGCAATCCTGCATCCCAGATACTTGCCAACTATCCTCTCCGGACACTACAGCTAGTACAGTCTTCCTCGTTAAACAGTCTTCCTTATACTGGGTGTAAAGAGTGTAAGCGGAGATGTTTTTATATGTGTACCTTTTTATGTACACACATCAGTGTATTGGCTGTTTTTTCTCTGTGTCAAACAGTCATTCCGCAAACATGTCACAGACTTTACGACCTGATGTTTTCTTAGCGATCGTAACTCCGCCTGTCAGTACAGATTGACCGTTTTGCGTACACATCCAGACTGCAACAGCTGACCTACTGCCCAGAGGAAAATAAACAATAATGGAGTGCTCTTGTCACATGTAATTGATAGGTACCCAACCTAAAACATACGACTTGTAATAGCTATAGTTATTAGTCTGCATATGACATAAATATTGCTGTAATGTTTTCCAGTACACCGTCCTCAGTCACCAACAAAAATACTTCGACTTATGCCAGTTACAACGTATATAATCACATGTAAACTAGACTATGCGATTATTTTTTCCACCAACTCTTTAATTACAGTTTTCAGTAAAACTCATGTAAGGTTTTCAACACCATGCAACGCGATAGTGGCTGCAAGTAGTGTAGATTAACAATCACTGGCGAACTCACTTCTACATGGATAATAAGAATGCTTGCATGTTCACTGTTCAAGTATATGAATGATGTTTAAGAGATATTGTAGCCCATGGCCCATTTCTTCTTTATTATATGTGGAAGTTTGTTGCTTCGTAAAGGATAAATAGAAATGTTTATTGAGCAACATATTAATCAACTTCAGTGGTAAATACACCCGATTGTGACTGGAATCCATCCGTAAACCTGACGACAACGTTCCTTTCAGACTTGTAAGATATTAATTATTAATGTTGTAATGTTATCTGAGTCCCTTTTTTTAATCAATTTGTGTCCGATTTTGTTCTGAGAAGCTCAGAAATTATACCGTGAATACCGTAAATGTAAATTTGATTCAAAAAGTCCTTGAAGTGAAGTGAAGAGCAGCTGGACAGCGCGCAATCCCTGCAACGATAGTATTAGAGAATCTTTGAGTATGGACTCTAAAAAAACTATTGATTTATTAAACAAAAAAGACTGTTAGTCTGTATCTTATGGAAAGAGGACATGTTGCTAGGCTGTCTCTCAGAACGTATTGTTACATTGTTGTTTGATCTTATTTACTTACAACAGTGGTCTCTTAGGTATGAAAAGCAACGAAAACTTCGGCTCAAAGCTATCCGCGATACGGCCAGGTAACTAACAGAGTCGTATTTTAAATCTTGAAGAACAATAACTTCCTCCGAATTGTAATACGTCACCAACTGGTGCAGAAGCTGATCACTCAAGGAGGTAGCAACCAAAATACGGGTACCAGTTACGATTTAAAAGTAAAAATCTCAATCAAAAATCAATCTCTCTCTCTGTCTCCAAACACATATATAAATATTAAGTATATAATTATTAAAAAGAAAAAGTCATTTTTATAATGTGCAACTGTCAAGATAGTATAGCGACTATTGTCAATGAAGTGGGCTTATAGGAAGTGTCTTACTGAACGGTTCAAGAAGGTATAATATCATAAAAACTTAATATGCTCAAATTGGTGGAGGTACAATGATATCAGCATCAACTAAACATTCTGAGAGTGTTCAAGTATCAGCAAAGATAACCCACCTTTTGGCTTATTATTAAGACATTTTCGGGGAATGCGGAACATTAATACTGAAATTAAAAATATGGGTGCTACGATCAACAAAGAAATGCTGTGTATAAAAACCAAAATAACAGATACAGAACTTAGTTGAGTTATTCACGTGCAGATATGATGAACTGAAACTTGAATTAGATTCACGTTCCGAAAATGTTGAAACTGAAATTGTTGCTATAAAAGGAAACTAACTGAACTCATAACGAAGCAGTTAATGTCGTCAAGCAACGAAACATCGATACTGCTAATGTGAAACGCAACTGTGTCGCGAAACAAAACGAAATTATTTCCTGGTGTTCAGACAATACGCGGAAGTCGAAAGCAAATTGAATAATGTTAATGTGTTAATGATAGTATCGTCAGTCGTGAGCAGGCCTGGAACTAGGATTTTTGCTGGGGGGGGGGGGGGGGGGAGGAGGGGGGGCAAGCTTAAATTTGCCCCTGCCCCCTGCAGCCGGTACACACAAAAATCAGTAGTTTTACTTCAGTCATTTAGGTAATATAATTCGAAATAAATATCACCATCTCAAATAATTAATTTATATTATCGAATGCATTAAGGTCAAAGTCAAAACAAACAAAAACCAATAAAAATAAACTAAAATAAAAAATGATTAGTAGCTGTACAGATAATCAAGTTTTAATTTCGTTTACTGATCCTTTCTTGTAGCAAAAATGTTTATGATCTCATCACATTTTATGGAAGCAGCTCGTTTGTGTTCTACGAAGATTATAATCGGATTTGTTAGTCTCTGTTGAGCAATCGAGCTCTTCAGATAAGTTTCGAATAGCTTCAGCTTGTTGGAACTCCTTTCTCCAGAGGAAACAGAAACTCGCTTGGTAATGAATATTTTAAAGGCTGCAGTAAGTAAATATCAAAGATAAAATCAAACTCGTTAAGATATTCTAGTCAGGTATTTGCAAATTCCGCTGCTTTGGCGTTTAAGTACTGCACCAACAGTTCAATCATATGCTTACTGTGGCTGTTACCTGGAGTGCACTCAAACATCATTGAAAAGTATTTAGCATCAGTCTTTGACTATATCTTGTTTTATTTTGATGGCAGTTATGTCAAGGAACTCATGTTGTATATTTTTAGATAATACTTAATCTGCCCCTCTTGTTGAGTTCAGTTTCCTAACGAACGGGCACTATAGTGTGATGTGAGATCAATTGCATTTAGAAACTTGTCATTCTCTGAATCATCTAAATCGCCATCTAATTTTATTCCCTCAAGCCACTGATAGTCTGCCTGTTCCCTACCATCCACAAATAAACGTTCCAGGTTTCGCAGTGTGTGATTTTAATAACATTTTCATTAGGTTTTTATAAAATTTTCACCTAAGACACTTGGCAAGTAATTATTATAGAAATAACATATTATAGTATATTATATTATAGTATGTTAATATATATATATATATATATATAGTATGTAGTAGTATATGTTGTTGTTGTTGTGGTCTTCAGTCCTGAGACTAGCTTGATGCAGCTCTCCATGCTACTCTATCCTGTGCTAGCTTCTTCATCTCCCAGTACCTACTGCAACCTACATCCTTCTGAATCTGCTTAATGTATTCATCTCTTGGTCTCCCTCTACGATTTTTACCCTAAACGCTGCCCTCCAATGCTAAATTTGTGATCCCCTGAAGCCTCAGAAAACGTTCTACCAACCGGTCCCTTCTTCTTGTCAGGTTCTGCCACAAACACCTATTCTCCCCAATTCTATTCAATACCTCCTCATTTGTTATGTGTCTACATCTACATCTACATCTACATCTACATTGATACTCCGCAAGCTACCCATCTAATCTTCAGCATTCTTCTGTAGCACCACATTTCGAAAGCTTCTGTTCTCTTCTTGTCTAGACTACTTATCGTCCATGTTTCACTTCCATACACGGCTACACTCCATACTAATACTTTCAGAAACGACTTCCTGACACTTGAATCTATACGCGATGTCAACAAATTTCTCTTCTTCAGAAATGCTTTCCTTGCCATTGTCAGTCTACATTTTGTATCCTCTCTACTTCGGCCATCATCAGTTATTTTGCTGCCCAAATACCAAAACTCCTTTACTTCTTTAAGTGTCTCATTTCGTAATCTAATTCCCTCAGCATCACCCGACTTAATTCGAATACATTCCATTATCCTCGTTTTGCTTTTGTTGATGTTCATCTTATATCCTCCTTTCAAGACACTGTCCATTCCGTACAACTGCTCTTCCAAGACCTTTGCCGTCTCTGACAGAATTACAATGTCATCAGCGAACCTCAAAGTTTTTTTTCCTTCTCCGTGGATTTTAATACCTATTCCGAATTTTTTTTCGTTTCCTTTACTGCTTGCTCAATATACAGATTGAATAACATCGGGGAGAGGCTACAAACCTGTCTCACTCCCTTCCCAACCACTGCTTCCCTTTCGTGCCCCTCGACTCTTATAACTGCCATCTGGTTTCTGTACAAATTGTAAATAGCCTTTCGCTCCCTGTATCTTACCCCTGCCACCTTCACAATTTGAAATAGAGTATTCCAGTCAACATTGCCAAAAGCTTTCTCTAAGTCTACAACTGCTAGAAATGTAGGTTTGCCTTTCCTTAATCTTTCTTCTAAGATGAGCCGTAAGATCAGTATTGCCTCACGTGTTCCAACATTTCTACGGAATCCAAACTGATCTTCCCCGAGGTCGGCTTCTACCAGTTTTTCCATTCGTCTGTAAAGAATAGGCGTTAGTATTTTGCAGCCGTGACTTATTAAACTGATAGTTCGCTAATTTCCACATCTGTCAACACCTGCTTTCTTTGGATTGGAATTACTATATTCTTCTTGAAGTCTGAGGGTATTTCGCCTGTCTCATAAATCTTGCTCACCTGTTGGTAGAGTTTTGTCATGACTGGCTCTCCCAAGGCCGTCAGTCGTTCTAATGGTATGTTGTCTACTCCCAGGGCCTTGTTTCGACTCAGGTCTTTCAGTGCTCTGTCAAACTCTTCACGCAGTATCGTATCTGCCATTTCATCTTCATCTACCTTCTCTTCCATTTCCGTAATATTGTCCTCAAGTACATCGCCCTTGTATAGACCCTCTGTATACTTCTTCCACCTTTCTGCTTTCCCTTCTTTGCTTAGAACTGGGATTCCGTCTGAGCTCTTGATATTCATACAAATGGCTCTCTTTTCTCTAAAGGTTTCTTTAATTTTTCTGTGGGCAGTATATATCTTGCCCCTAGTGAGATAAGCCCCTACATCCTTACATCTGTCCGCTAGCAATCCCTGCTTAGCCATTTTGCACTTTCTGTCGATGTCATTTTTGAGACGTTTGTATTCCGTTCTGCCTGCTTCTTTTACTGCATTTTTGTATTTTCTTCTTTCATCAATTAAATTCAATATTTCTTCAGTTACCCACGGATTTCTACCAGCCCTCGACTTTTTACCTACTTGATTCTCTGCTGTCTTCACTACTTCATCCCTCAGAGCTATCCATTCTTCTTCTACTGTATTTCTTTCCCCCATTCTTGTCAATCGTTTCCTTATGCTCTCCCTGAAACTCTGTACAACCTCTGGTTCTTTCAGTTTATCCAGGTCCCATCTCCTTAAATTCCCACCTTTTTGCAATTTCTTCAGTTTTAATCTACAGGTCATAACCAATAGATTGTGGTCAGAGTCCATATCTGCCCCTGGAAATGTCTTACAATTTAAAACCTGGATCCAAAATCTCTGTCTTACCATTATATAATCTGTCTGATATCTTCTAGTATCTCCAGGATTCTTCCATGTGTACAACCTTCTATCATGATTCTTGAACCATGTGTAAGCTATGATTAAGTTATGCTCTGTGCAGAATTCTATCAGACGGCTTCCTCTTTCATTTCTTTCTCCCAATCCATATTCACCTACTATGTTCCCTTCTCTCCCTTTTCCCACTCTCGAATTCCAGTCACCCATTATGAAATTTTCATCTCCCTTCACTACCTGAATAATCTCTTTTATCTCATCATACATTTCATCAATTTCTTCATCATCTGCTCATCTGCATAGCTAGTTGGCATATAGACTTGTACTACTGTAGTAGGCATGGGCTTCGTGTCTATCTTGGCCACAATAATGCGTTCACTATGCTGTTTGTAGTAGCTTACCCGCACTCCTATTTTTTATTCATTATTAAACCTACTCCTGCATTACCCCTATTTGATTTTGTATTTATAACCCAGTATTTACCTGACCAGAAGTCTTGTTCCTTCTGCCACCGAACTTCACTAATTCCCACTATATCTAACTTCAACCTATCCATTTCCCTTTTTAAATTTTCTAACCTACCTGCCCGATTAAGGGATCTGACATTCCACGGTCCGATCCGTAGAATTCCAGTTTTCTTTCTCCCCGGAGATCCGAATGGGGGACTATTTTACCTCCGGAATATTTTACCCAAGAGGACGGCATCATCATTTAACCATACAGTAAAGCTGCATGCCCTCGGGAAAAATAACGGCTTTAGTTTCCCCTTGCTTTCAGCCGTTCGCAGTAATAGCACAGCAAGGCCGTTTTGGTTAGTGTTGCAAGGCCAGATCAGTCAATTATCCAGACTGTTGCCCCTGCAACTATTGAAAAGGTTGCTGCCTCTCTTCAGGAACCACACGTTTGTCTGGCCTCTCAACAGATACCCCTCTATTGTGGTTGCACCTGCGGTACGGCTATCTGTATCGCTGAGGCACGCAAGCCTCCCCACCAGCGGATAAGGTCCACGGTTCATGGGGGGGAGAGTATTATGTACATTATAGTAATAGTTTATTTAATGAGTATTATGCTTTAACTTGGTGTAACACCGCATTATAATTGTTAAAATGTAAAGTTTCTTCCCGACTTCATAAATTCCGAGTACTGGGGAACCGGTGGGCAGTTAGAAAATGTTGCCACTTACAGAGGCAGAAAAGTGCGCGATAGGTAAAAGAGGTTAACTACCACTACTCCAAGTGGACCCCGTTGCTCTCTTAGGGAAAGAGAATCATCGATAATACAGTGAAACACTACTATCCAATGAGATTCCTCTTTCTTCATCTGGTCTTGTAGCTCTTTACCAGTGGCTCCGTTTCCGAGAGAAGACTCTATAGAGTCTTGCAAGAGCGTATACAATACTTATGGTTTGGTTTACTTTGATACCCGGGCTATTTTTCACTAAGCTTTCTCCACTTAACCATCCCCTCACCTTTAACTAAGAATAATACTGACAAAGAATCTGAACCTAAGTTAGAAAATAATCTACAGGCTGTCGGATGTACAATATAAAGCGATTTTGCTCTTATTATAGCCTGGCCATGATCTTTCAACTTTTGTCACATTTTTTTAACTCTTTTCAAAACCATGTCTTATTTTAATTACAACCTTCTTCATAGCTCGTATTAATGTCACAATGACTTTGTTTTCTGCTCTCATTTTCATAACGCAACATCTTTCAGTGTCAAAAAACCTGTTTGATCATATTCCAGGGTCGTTAAAATAAAATTCTAAATCATAAGTTCCGTCCTTTAGATGAAAACCAGTGGATATTCCAGGAATTGGTGTTTCATATTTCACTGCGTCGTCTATTTTCTCCTTACTCGTGTTGTCTTGATGGTTAACTTCAGATTCACCAGAAGTCAGAAAATACCAAATGCATCTTAAGCTTGTCAGATTTACGGTACTGGAGTATTTTGTTTGCATCCTTTCTAGTTGCCGTAGTATCAAAGTAATGGTGAGGGGTCAATTCCTATTAAAAATTGCGCACAAAAACAGATACAAAAAGAAAATTATATGTACGTAATCGGTTATTGTTTCAAAATTTACGTACACAAACCTACCGATAATGTGAAATCACTACGATCGCATGAGATAATGCAACAAAAAATCTACCGTTATTTGCTTCAAGCTTAGATACATATTTTCATTGGGAAATTTCTGTTCATACTTATTCTCCAATTCGTCTTCTGTTTCATATCTATGCGTTATTTTTTAAGACATTCAGTATTAAAGTACATGCATATATGCTCTGTATTTGGCTATGAGTAGGTACCTTCGTTTATGTATGCATACCTTAAAACACGAACTATTTGATACTTTGCATTGTTCAAATCTTTCACATACGCAGCCATAATGCAAACTTGCGACTTCAACGGACTTGAAATACAAAAAGTAGTAATAAAACGAAACCCGCGTTCTAATGCTTGCACTTTGTGTTTTTCTTTCTTGCATGTAGGATCAATTTCGGTCATTTGAAGTCGCTAAAAAGGAAATAACATCAGACGACAAAAAAGAATAAACAATTATAAATAAGATTTTAAAAACATAAGAAACACGAACATATTAATACAGTTTCAAGATATTCATTACGAATTGTTGTTACATAATCTTACCTGATATTTTATTTTCATCACTGGTAGCAGGTTTTTTTTGGATAAATAATCCGATTTTCATGCTTGGAAAAATTCCTCATTAACTTCCTTCCTCCTTTCTTCCGGTATTTTTCTGTATGTAGTTCCTCTACTTCGTTTTCGATCATCCATTGTTACGTAAATTATTAAAGAAAATTAAGTAGAAAAACATTAACAAACCAGTGGAGATCAATAAAAGAGCATTGGCAGTTAGCAAACAATGGACTGTCAGATGATGGAAGGGGCTGGCTGCATGCTTCATGCATGATATCATCTGCATGTCAACTTGGAGGAACTTAAGTTTTATTAAATGGTATCGCTAAGGCTTAGCGCATTAGCAGTTGACATATAATGAAGTGTGAACGCACGGGAGAGGATAGACTGCGCGCATCATATCTTTGACCATATTCTGTCAATAAAAATGGAGGAACTTTAATTTCACAGAATGGTATTGCTTTTTGATTGCAGTTGTTTCACATGTATAAAGTCTGATGAATATTATTTGTATTAAGATTTAGTAGAAATAAGTATTTAATACTTAACCTAAAAAGAAAATTTCGCCGAAAATTTGACGCAGGCTAAATTCTGCCTCCCAAGAGCACAACTAGTAGAGCATGCAGTCGTATTTGGATGTAATATATTATTGTATGTCGAAGCAGTTCTTTATTGTGTATTTAACTGAAAGGAAACCAATTAGAGGCAGATTTCTCAGATTTTCATCCAAATACCATGTGTAAGTTCATATTAGAGAGAACGATAATCAGATTCATGGAAAACAAAAATTTCCTGATTGTTTCTACAAATGTTATATTTACCCTTGTAGAAAAATCGTGCTTCTCAGTTTTTAAACAGTTTAAGGCCATATAATTTTAAGACAGTTATCTGATAACTGCTACTTCAGGAGAAACGTACTGTTAAGCATAAACATCACGCATTATGAATACCTGCTTACAATCTTGTAAACTGCCAGTTGAAATAAAAATTTAATGAATCCTGTTATGATTGGTGTACATAAATTTGGAATGATGATCGACAATATTTTACACCTGTTTTCGAAACCATACAGATTCTGTATGTATAGTTGCATCCACACTTACAAGAGCAGCTACGTAAGAGCACTACCAGTTCGACGGAGTACAACAAAAGTAAAAGAGTTTGGCAATTGCTTGCTATTTTCATGTCCATTACATTTTTTAGGACATTACCTCACCATTAGGTCTATCAAACCGTTTCACAGGTAATTGCCAAACTCTTTTACTTTTGTTGTACTCTGTCGAACTGGTAGTGCTCTTACGTAGCTGCTCTTGTAAGTGTGGATGCAACTATTGATGTCGGAAATGTACATCAAGGCATTTCATTTTTTTTTCCAACGTAGCCTACAATGGCTCCGCAACGTTCATATCAGGCGGTTGATACAGCTAGGCAGGAAATGCTAATTTATCGCCACTTTTCTTAAACTAATGATGGATATTTACTGCTGTGTGATGGCAACGTTACTATCCCGCAACGTGAATCCGATTCAGGGAATAAATCCTTCACCACGGAATGAATATGATAGTCAAAAACAGCTTCAAATATTTTGTCCGCTGCTGCTCCTTTCTGAATCACCCAAAACCACGAGAAGGTCGCCCAAACAATTCTAAAACCCGGAAGTATACTTCATAGTTGAAAGATTAAAGTGAACGTTGTACGCTACCTCAGTGTTTGTACACTCTACTGACTGGTATTATCTTTTCTAAGTGGATATTGAGGTAACAATCTGCTTTATCAATGGGTTTAGTTTCGTTTCACTGTTGAGGTTAGTAATTTAGTTTATCCTATGCACTCTATGTACTGTAATGTCATTAGCTCTTCATATCGCTAGTGAATTTATGGACACTCACGACTACATCAAACATGTGAGCAATATTAAACTCCTCCCTCAGCGCTGGCTGCTCCTGCTGAAATGACGTACGCCTGCAGCTTCCTGTACTGACCGTGATACAGGCATCATCTTTCTCTCCTATTTGCGGTCATAACCAACCTCGGCGTCTTGTTTAACACTGTAGTTATGCTCACGCTACTAAAGACACTAACAGCAGGTGGGGAGATTACAAAGACATGTAAATAAGAGTCACAGACAAAACAAAAATCCGTATGTACAGCATAAAACCGTTAGCACAGACGCAGAAAGCTTATTTAATTAACATGACAGCCCTGAAAAGAGTGGCAGGGCGTGCTTAAACTTTTCAGTTTGTATAGGTTACCAGACTAGCAGTCGCTGCTCGGCCAACAGGAGAAGGCGATACACAACAGATCCTGAACTATACGAGAAAACTGAGGCGAACGTGAGAGGCGTTCTGTCAAGTTAAGCTAAGGCTGTGAAAGAATTCTTAGTGTCACCTGACTGGCAGATACTGTCGCGCTCATACTCTTGAAGTATCTCGTCCTATTTACTAATCAGTTTGTCAAAGTGAACAAGTAACAAGGTGCTTAAATGGTCTGGTCGTTGAAAACGGGCAACGTTCCATAAACCTCTGAGTCCCATGTATAGAGGTACACTGCTGCAGTGGGGTACCTAAAAGGTTGTTCCATCTAGCCTGGAGGTTGACTGGGAAATTAGTGTGGATATCTTCTGTGACACACTGCTCACTTTGAGTGTTTTTTTAAAAAACTTCCACTCGGAGAAAACAGCACACACTCCAAACTGGCACTATATTTATCGTTACCTGTGTGTTTTGCAGCAGTATTGTAAGAACCATTCCAAGATACTAAATTCCCCGACACTGGCGTCCCTCAACAGACAACTCTACTATGCAAGGCTGTACATTCGCACGACAGCGTTCAAGTTCCTATAAAGTCTTGATGTTAATGGAAATCTTCATTTTTGTGATGATTAGTAGCTTTTTAATACAGCTAGGGGGTGGACTCTCAAACATTAGAAAAAATAACTTTGTGATTATATATCATCCATATGTATTAACCATATCTCGGCCGCCTTCGCATCATGCATGAAACTTGTATGAAAAGTGGGACACTTTTGAGTTTCTGATGTCTCAAATGCATCATTTTCTTTTTGATTAAATAATTATAAGTTTCATCGCCATCCATAATGTATGGCATAACAGAACCAACACTTTGTTGTCGTTGAAAATCTGAAAGAACACACACAGACATCGTTGCTAAAGTATACATCAGACTGTTGCATGTATCTGATGACTGAAGCTAGGTAAATTAGGTGTAAATATTACGGTTTTTATGATTTGTGCTCAACCACAGTAATATTTCTTTCTTACAGAGCTGCATATTACTGTCCTTTCAGGTGTGTGTGTGTGTGTGTGTGTGTGTGTGTGTGTGTGTGTGTGTGTGTGTGCGTGTACAAATGAAAGTGAGTGTATGACTGGGAGAGTAGGTGTGTGAATGAGGGAGGGTGTGAATGAGTGAGGGAGTGTGTGACTGCTACCTATTCTTTTATTCGCGTCTTAGAAAACACTTTACGGAGTATTAACATCTTTTGTTATCCGATGGTTGTAGAACACACTCATTTTTCAATTATTATTAGGTTACACAGAATTTAGTTGAAATCTATAAGAAATCGCAGTCCAAGGTAATGTAGCAACTATAAAACATACAAGTAACATATAGGGGGTGACCAAAAGTTTCTGCTCGGAGAGCGTGCATTCCAGATCCATCTGCGAATCAGGCAAAAGCGCCATTAGCTCTGTGGCGATCATACCACCGACGCAGCAAGTTGAAGATAACTGTTTGCTGAAACACCGTGCCCTGGTGGGTGAAGATGTCCTTAACTCCCTGCTGATCATCCCCATTCGACAAGAATCGTCGACATTTCTTAAGAGATCGAAGGTGTGTTATTCGCGTGGGGAGGTCTGTAACCCGGATGCTTGAGTGTCTCCAAGTTGGCGCACCATTCCACAACGGTGGCTTTCGGAAGACATGCCGCCCCGTACACATTCTCCATTCCCCGAGGAATGTCTCCCGGTATTTGTCCTTGGGCAGCAAATAAAAGAACAGTTGCACGTTGGTCCTGTCTGGACGCACTTGGTAATAACGTCGCCATAGTTCTTCACGTACCTGCATTTAACGCACACGCACCAGAAAGACACGAATGCCACACTCATCCCTTGCCTACAATTCGCTGCTTATACAACCGCATCGGAGTCGCGTTACGTTGCTTATACGATGCAGCAACGCCCTCAAACGGAAGTTTTTGATCCCCGTTTCACTAAATAATTTATATTCCTTATTCCTCCATTACAACCACAACAAGAACGGAATGAGGGAGAACACACAAGGCAGAAACTGGAGGAATGAAAGGTATGTGGCGAATAAATAGAATTTCTGAGTAGAAACCAATTTCTCCCTCTGCCTGAATTCTTTCAGAATGCTCTCTCCCTTACTGATTCACTTACACTAATCTCGTTGTATACTCATGTTTAGCACAAACAGAACAGCTTGAAAGACTAGAGGCAGGACGTTTACATTCACAGGACATGTACATTTGTATGTTCAGTAGAAATGATTAGCATTTGAACCAAGTCGGCTGGCGGTTTCAAGGTCAACACCACCTACTGATAAAATGTGCCTAAGGCTCTCGACGTCGTTATAAACTGAAGGTAATGGGTCAGTGCGACTTGAACAGACGTGCAGGATGCCTCGCAGGCGTATTCGAAAACTGTACCGTCAAATCAGAGAGTCTGAAAGATGGTTAATTATTGGGGCGATAGAATGTGGTGCATCCATCCGGGGAACTGCTTCTAGTGTGGGACGAAATTCTTCGCCATTGTGCGCCGAATGGTTCATGGAAGCCCTAGAACACAGTCCTGCCAGCCGCGGTGGCCGAACGGTTCTAGGCGCTTCAGTCCGGAACCAAGCGATTGCTACGATCACAGGTTCGAACCCTGCCTGGTGCATCGATATGTGTGGTGTCCTTAGGTTAGTTAGGTTTAAGTAGTTTTAAGTTCTAGGGGACTGATGACCTCAGATGTTAAGTCACATAGTGCTCAGAGCCATTTGAACCATTTGAACACGGTCCCACCCAAACCACCCCTTCCCCCCCCCCCCCTCTCTTCCCCGAGAAGATCGACACCTCGTCCGAACGGCACTGCAGGACAGATCTGCGTCATCCTCGGCTCTGGTGCAGCAGTGAAGCAGTGTAACACATTGTTCACTATCAGCGGTGACAGTCCGTCGCCGTTAATTACGGCATGGGTTACGTGCACGTCGTCCCGTCGTCCACTTCTCCGCCTGCCTTTGACGGATGTGCAGATACGTGCTAGACAACGACGTCACTGGGGACAGGAATGGCATCGGATAGCGTTTTCTGACTAATCCAAGTTTTGCTTGTTTGAAAATGATGGCCCCATTTTGGTTCGGCGCAGACAGGGGGAACGGCATCACAGTCACTGAATTCGCACAAGACGTACAGCGCCAACTCAAGGCTCTGTGGTATGAGTTGCTATTGACTTGAACTAAAAATCAGCAAAACTATAAGCCAGTGACTGGCCTCAGCTGATTCATTTTTTTCCTTCACCGTCGGAAAAAGTGTATAGCTTATAATGGTAACATATGGAAAATGGCTGTATGTAGCATAGATTCTACTGTATTTAATTGTGATACTGCGCTTTCCGTGTTTGTTGTAATCTCCATGAAATTAAATGGGAGGTATTAGTGTCGAACTGATTCTCGTAGCTTATCTATCTCTGTAATACTTTTAAACTAGTCCTGTTCAGTTTAAACATATTTTGTCGTGAATGGTGAAACTTGTACACTATGAAACGAAAAGAATAAAGAAAAAAATATAGGAAAAATACCGCAGGAGACTTTTCAAAAAACATAACTGTGTTTTCTGTCGCCTTTGTAGTAAAATCGGATTACGGTATCATTAAAACAATGTTACTCCACTGACGTAGACACCGGACTTAATTCTATTAATTCACACGTTTTGACAAAATAATTGTAATAAATCTTAAATAGTAGTCGACTACTATAAAAACAGTGGCTCTGCAATGAGCAGAAAGAAACAAGCAAAGCAGCACAAAAACACAGTGAGGAGCCTATTTTAAACTTAGACGGAGCAGCTATGTCGTCTTACCTAGGGACATTCTGTATACTGATAGAGTTTTCATTTGATTAGTTCAACAAACGCTACCAGAACTTCTTAAGCAGTTTTATAGAATTCCTTTGTTTTCCTGGACGTCCATTTTACTTTCTCATTTTACCACAGGACGGAAATGATCATATTTTAAGCCGTAAATGGTGTTAAGTGTTCATTCACGTCTCTCATTATATACGAAAATAAAGAATGCAGATACCTGTCAATACTTGGTCTTACTAATCTATCTCACAGTTAATTACATTACATCTTAATTCAGAATTTGTATTTTATTAGCGAAGCCAAAGAAAAGAAACCGAAGGGGGGACAACGGCCAGCTGTAACGTCATAGCGTAATCTAAAGTGCAGCGTTACAACCCGGTTGTTGTACTCTTCAGTCCGAAGACTGACTTAATGCAGCTCTCCAAGTTAGTCTATCCCGTGCAAGCCTTTCCATCTCTGCATAGGTACTGCAACCCACATCATTTTTAACTTGCTTACTGTACTGAAGCGTCGGACTCGTCTTACAATTTTTATCCCTCACACATCCCTCCATACGAAACTGATGAGTACTTGACACCACAGGATATTCCCCATCAACCGATCCATTCTTTCAGTTAAATCGTGTCATATGCTATCATCCAGAAAAAAGGACTAGCTGTCTTCTGTGTTCACCGGCCACTGTGGCGGAGCGGTTCTAGGCGTTTCAGTCCGGAACCGCGCTGCTGCTACGGTCGCAGGTTAGAATCCTGCCTTGGGCATGGATGTGTGTGATGTATTTTGGTTAGTTACGTTTAAGTAGTTCTAAATCTAGTCGACTGATGACCTCAGATGTTAAATCCCATAGTTGTTAGAGCCATTTGAACCATCTTCTGTGTTCAGATGTGCATAAAAGCTGGAGCTTAATCTGAAATTACGAAAAAGTAATTTCAGTATCCCAGCATAAATAAATTAATTGTACACTCCGCGAACACACGCCTCCTATTCTTGTCGATGGTGTCCAAATACCATATCATAAAACAGTGAAGAATGAGCGTATGAGAAACTCAACTGGTCAGAAAATACTGTCGGCACGGGCAGGACTCCACCTACTTCTGTGCCTTCCAGAAGGTTTTAACATATTTCCACAGGAGGTGAAATGTAAATTTGTGCAGTTACTCGTTCTGGCGAGTCCTCAGTATTGCGAAGTATACTAACGCGTCACTGATAGTGAGAACTTCAGGCAATTAGAACAAACATGGAATATTGTGTGCGTCAGATCTGCAACATGCCTCCATTTCACCATGCCAGTGGTCCAAACTACCAGTTACGACGGTTGAGCCGAAAATCTAGATGGCTACCAGGCGATATGTTTAGTGCGTTGTCTTCCCAATGCGCTTGCGCACCAGTATCTTGCCTCTCAACATAATCGAAAGACAAGGTCTGCTTATTTTCTGTTTCCGTTCGTAAAACAAAAACATTCGCTAACTTCTTTGCTGCTGCTTTCTGCCTGTGGACCACACTACCTTGCATACCGGCCACAGCTAAATGCCTTATTGCATTTAAAAAGTAGCTGAAGTACTTCCTTTTGTCCAGTTCAGAGAAGTTTCCCAAAAATTAAGGTAAATGACCAGTTTTCCCCTGCCAAACATAAACTGCTTCCAGTTACACTTCTTTCTCTTCTCATTTCCGTTACTTAACTCCTTGTATTGTATCACATGTCACTTTCTGTCTTTCATTCAACCCATCTCTTATGTCCACTGCTGCTGGCGCTCATAGGTCTAGGTCTAATGAACATGACTGTTGTTGTACTTGTGAAGGGCGAATATGAACTGTGTTTTTACCTTGCTCTATCCATGTTTCAGTAATTTGTAAATTTTAAATTCTATACCAAATGCAACTTATAATAATCTGTTTTCGAAGAATTTAGTCTAAAATTTGTAGAATATATGGTTGGATTAAGAGACGGCCTGATGCCCCTAATCTTGCACAATCAATAAATCAATGTACAAATTCTTTTTCTCTCCAAGTCGATTCCTTACCTTTTTATTTCTCGTCCGATCAACCATTTTTTTTTAATTTTCATAATTCGCCTATTATACCTTTTCAGTCAACGCCCCTCTCACTTCAACAACGTATCGAAGGTATTTTTTCAATTATTTCCACTGTGAAGGACGAAATATTTGAGTGCAGTTTGCTGCTCAGGCACGCTGCGCATCACGGCTACCTCGCCTGTAGACGCAGGCCCGCTGGTCTTGGATTTCCCCACCGCTGAGCGGCGCGCATCGTGTATGCAGCGGCCGCCACGCCTGCCAACTGTTTATCGGCAGCGCGTTATTTCCCTGGGGGCGCGGCCCTCGCTGCCAATTAGAACGCCCCACTGTGTGCCCGACTGGCGCGAGAGGCGGCGCACCGGTCACAGTTTGTGTAACGACAGAGACTGCGTCCTGGAATTTTAGTTTACTTTTTTTCTCTGTAGTTATAAGCAGTGCTTACTAAAGCCACTGGAAGCAAAGAAATATAAGGACCATTCTGTAAATCATGGCAACTATGATATATCGTGCGAACATGTAGCATCAATTTATTCGCCATTTATACTTTCGAAAGCGACAAGCAGTACCGACAGATTGCGACCGCATGCAGGGACGGCCCGCTACAAGTACATGAAATTTTCAATATGAGCTTGGCCATAGTAGGAGGTGGTTCTATGCAGAGCGGAACAGCGAAGCTTAAGTGAAAATTGCCTTTCTCGCTGGCAGAAATGCTATTCAGTATCATGCAGAACTACCCAAGGATAACGGCGGAAACGCCCGGCACTGCCGAGTAATGCAATCATACCACATGATAACCCTACAGCTCACACTGCAGTCGTCATCAAGAACAGTAATCTTCAAGCATTGTGGGAAGTCCTACCCCACCCACTCTACTCACCAGATACCAATCCATGTGACAGACTTCATTCCACAAATGAAGAAACCATTTTGTGGGAGGCATTTTGCAAATGGGGTGGATATTCCAACGCTCATTTCGACGACAGGTGACACACATTGATGGCAATGTTACTGGCATTCAGCACCGTGTTTCATTTTACCTAGTATCGCGGTCACCTATACTGGAACATTAATTTACAATTGCGTTCAAATACTCACTGCCTTACCAGTTCAACGTACCTCGTGGAATCCCCATGTTGTCTGTTGTCACGTTATCGTAGGGTACAACATAGTTGCCATGATGTATGTAATGACGTTCGTAAATAAATGTCTGTTTCGAAAGAAAACAGTACTGCGAGTGCGATGTAAATAACAACAAACAGCTAAGTGTACTACTTCTTTGTAGAACCAAAACCTATACTCAAATTAACTAAAGTAAATTGGTGGGTAAATAAATGAAAAATTTCCTCTGATTTAAGTACACTGAACAAAAAATTGGTCAGCCACAAGAGCCATCAAGCTAATATCGTGTAACGTCGCTCCTAGCGTTGATAACTGAATCAGCAGCGCGGGGTAGCAGCACGGTCAGGGGCGCCTTACCACGGTTCGCGTGGCTCCCCCCGTCGGAGATTCGAGTCCTCCCTCGGGCAAGGGTGTGTGTGTTGTCCTTAGAGCAAATAAGTTTCAGTTAGATTAAGTAGTGTGGAAGCGACAAAAAGTAATCTAATTTCTTTAGATGCGACATATTAATCTGAAGTCACTCATTTATAATTTTGTTTCATAAAGCTAACAAACTGCGGGGATATTGAATGCAACTTTACACTCACAGTTACAAAACGTCTGACGTTTTCCGTGGCATACAAAGTGGTTGATTTAGATAGCCAGTTTTCGTGCACTAGGGCACTTAAGTCTCCATCAAACTAGAAAGATATTAGTGCAGGTATGTGAGCATAGCTGTTGTCATACTAGAAGATTCTGCAGCATACGCCTCCCGAAAATGTCGAAGAAAGGGCAACGCTTTGTCACCGAGAATGCTGAAGCAAACATCCTGGTCCATGTTAAAGATAATCTCAATGAGAGGAGCCACGTCACGGTACGGAACACACTCTCAAGAACATGACACAAGCAACTCCAGCAGTAGCACGAGCAGTTTTATTTGCCTATGTGAACACTGGCATTTGCAAAAACTTCTTAAGGCCAAGATCGCATACACATTTCTTTATTTACAAGCAACCACTTTCGACAGACTTTTCTGTCATCTTCATCTCTTCAACATTTTATGTTAAAAATGTGTTCATTTTGTGTTGGACCTCACGCCAAGTTGTAACGCAGATAAAATGTGGCACACAATACAAAAGTTTGTCATAAATGCGCTTTATGACAACTTCACGTGAAATGCAACTCAAAATGTACACATTTTATAACACAAACTTTTGAAGACGTGAAAATGACAGCAAAGTCTGTCGAAACCGGATAATTGTAAATAAAGAAATATTTATGTATTTTTGATTTAGAAGGTTTTTGAAAAGTAAAATACATCGTTCCTTCTAAGTTCTTAGCACGAGCAAATTCAATCAGTGGCCTTTGCATAGGGCCCGACACAAAATGTCTATGCATGCATCTCCCTTCCCAGTTTTAGCTGGAAAAATGGTTGAGACGGGCTTTCATTTACTAACAGCATACTTGAAACCGATTGTCATGGATAAGGCGTGATACTCTCCTCCGGTCGCTGCCAGTTAGGATGTACTCATACAGTAGTACACAGCCGCGATAATATACAATTACAGGTGTACACTCTGGGCAGTCAGGAACCAGCAAATCGGGCCACTGAGCTGACGGTCTGATCGTGGAAACTAGCTGCGCGTTTGCTATCACGGGGTCCTTAACTGATATGCAAGTTAGGGATCAGAATCACGATATTACGCAAATCACACTCAAGTGGGTTTATATTGAATCTGAAAAAAGTGTGTAACGCAATTTTATAATTGATCCTGATATAAATTCTCTATGGAGTGGCTAAACGGTTGAAATGGCTCTAAGCACTACGGGGCTTAACATCTGAGGTAATCAGTCCCCTAGGCTTAGAACTACTTAAATCTAACTAACCTAAGGACATCACCCACATCCATGCCCGAGGCAGGATTCGATCCTACGACCGTAGCAGCCGCTTGGTTCCGGACTGAAGTGCCTAGAGCAGCTCGACCACAGTGGCCTATGGAGTGGCTAGCCACTCTATAATTTATTCATTAGATTAATTGATCAACTTTCCCCTGATGATGGGAAAAAATTCTGGTGTGTGTGTCTGTTTGGCAGATAAACTCCGTCCTTAAAATTTACAGTTACATTTACTATCTTCAAATGGAACTCAAAATTGATCACGAATTTTTACAAGGAACAATTACGTATATTAACCTAACCCAAACATGAAAATAATCTTCACTTCATAGAGGTGTTGACAGGATCCTAGCACAAACGACACTGCATGGAATCTAATGTGCCTCTCTGATATGTGAAGGGGGAGCAAAGAGAATAGGTGAAATGTACAATATCGATAAGTAATCGGATGCAGTGCCACAATATCACCTAAGGTGGCAAAGTAGTTCTACGATAGCCACCGCTGAGAAACCTAAATGCGGATTTCAGACGGCTGAAAAATCAACTGGAAACTTACAGATCAGAACTGCGTGCATTAGCGACAGAACGACGCAAGATAGCGTGCTGATGACGGCTGTTACGCGTGGTCGGCTCCATAGCATGGAGATGAGCTTCGCCTTGAAGAGCGATCGAAGTGCAAGCGATAGGAAAACTGTTTGTCCGGGTGGCTGGAGAAGTGAAACTTGAATGACATTACTCTGCAGCAAGAGTAGGAAAGTACGCTACCGACTCCTGCAGGGGCCGGGAACCAACTCTCTCAAATTCTCTTCTGCCCCATGCACAAGAGCGACCGCTACATTGTGTTAGAACTTGGCCAGTCGTCGTCGGTAAACAGAGCTGTCCTCGATTATGGCCTTACAATACATTTGGCTAGACTCCGTGGCGTGATATGGTTTGATTGCGCGTTGTACAATTTCAGCAAGATTACAATAAAACTAGTTATTTACTATTAATGTAACATGAGGTTTTATTTACTCACTGCTTTTCCCGGCTAGTGATCGTTATTTGGCTAAAGAAATCTCCACCAGGAAACGTGTAGCAATGTTCTCTGTCAAGCGGTGTAAATGGCACTAAGTTTATGCACAAAAATAATCATATATAACCAGCAAACAAGCTAAATGTGAGATAAGTAATGTGAAATAAACATAAGCAATGAGGTTTAGTAATTTTCAGTGCCATACATACATACATACAAACATACATACATGCATGCATTAATCCTTGCTCCATAGATAATAAATATGACATTTCGTAATGATGTGGAAAGTCTCACTTTAACATAAATTTTCTTTACACAAAATAATTAATTTTTTTACAGTTACTACTTCATATCTAAAAATTCATCCGTTGAATAGAACGAGTTGTCATTCAGAAATACTTTTAATTTGCTTTTAAATGTTGGTTGGCTATCTGTCAGACTTTTAATACTATTTGGCAAATGATCAAAGATTTTTGTGGTTGCATAATTTACCCCTTTCTGTGCCAAAGTGAGATTTAATCCAGAATAGTGAATATTATCCTTTCTTCTACTGTTGTAGCTACGCACTTCGCTGTTGTTTTTGAATTGGGATGGGTTATTAATGACAAATTTCATTACTGAATATATGTATTGCAAAAGTACTTTGAATATCCTGAGTTCCTTAAATAAATGTCTGCAATGTGATCTTGGGTGGGCTCCAGCTATTATTCTGATTACACACTTTTGAGCAATGAATACTTTCTCTCTTAATGATGAACTGCCCAAAAATATGATGACATGTGAAAGCAGTGAAAGAAAATAGGCACATTAGGCTAATTTACTGACATGTTTGTCACCAAAATTAGCAGTAACCCTAACAGAATAAGTAGCTGAGCCTAACTGTTTCAGCAGATCATCAATGTGTTTCTTCCAATTCAATTTCTCATCAATGGACACACCCAGAAATTTTGAGTATTCTGCCTTAGCAACAGACTTCCGTTCACAGTCTATATTTATCAATGGTGTTATGCCATTTACTGTACAGAATTGTATAAACTGTGTTTTCTCAAAATTTAGTGAGAGTCCATTTGCAGATAACCACTTAATAATTTTTTGAAGGACATTATTTGCAATTCATCAGCTGATTGTTGCTTCTTGGGTGTGATTACTATACTTGTATCATCAGCAAAAAGAACTAGCTTTGCATCTTCATGAATATAGAGTGGCAAGTCGTTAATATATATTAAGAACAATAAGGGACCGAAGACTGAACCCTCTGGGACATCATTCTTGATACCTCTCCAATTCGAGGGCTCTGCTGATTTCTGCAGACTATCTGTGCTGTTAATTTCAACCTTCTGCATTCTTCAAAATACTTGAGCTTATCTAGAAGAATTTCATGCTTCACACAATCAAAAGCCTTTGAGAGATCACAATATATTCCAATGGATGATATTTGGCAATTCAATGCATTTAATATTTGATCAGTAAAAACATATATAGCATTTTCTGTTGAAAAGCATTTCTGAAAATCAAACTGACATTTTTTAAGTACTTAATTTTTACAAATATGTGATGCTACTCTTGAATACATTACTTTTTCTAAAATTTTGGATAAAGCTATCAGAAGTGAGATTGGGCGGTAGTTATTAGCATCAGATCTATCCCCTTTTTTATGCATATTTCAGTCTATCTGAAAAAATGCCCGGTTTCAGTGAATTACTACATATGTGGCTGAGAATCCTACTGATTTGTTCGAGATATGCATTAAGTGTGCAGTGGTAAATGCCATCAATTCTATGTGAGGTTTTATTTTTGAGTGAATTTATTTCCTAATTTCAGTAGGAGGGGTTGGTTGTATTTCAGTTTTATAAAATTGCATAGGTACTGCATCTTCCATATACAGCGTTGCATTTTCTAATGAATAGCTGGATCCTATTTTCTCTACAACATTTAAAAAATGATTATTAAAATGTTTTCTGCATCTGACTTCTTAATAACAAACTTTTCATTGTGTCTGATAGAAATACAGTCTTCCTGTGCTCTCAGTTGCCCTGTTTCCCTTTTCACAATATTTCAAAATGTTTTAATTTTATATCAGATGTGCTAATCTCAGACATAATGCACATACTTCTGGACTTTTTAATAACCTTTCTTAAAACAGTGCAGTAGTTTTTATGATGTTTCACTGTTTCGGGATCATTACTCCTCCTAGCTATAAGATACATTTCCCTTTTCTTTTTACAAGATATTTTCATCCCTTTAGTAAGCCATGGCCTGTTTCACGGTTTCTTACAATTATATTTCAGTGTTTTCTCAAGGAAACTGTTTTCAAATATACCCACAAAGGTATCATGAAATAGGTTAAATTTTAAATTAGCATCATGTTCCCTGTACACCATATCACAGTCTAACGGTTGTAAGGTTTCCTTAAAATTTTGAATTGTCAAATCGTTAATGGAACGTACTATTTTGGAGGACTGTTTTGCATTGCTATATGGAGCTATATTATATAATGTAACTAGGTGTGCATCATGATCATGATCAGACAGACCATTCTTAACAGGAAAAGTTTTTATTTGATTAAATTTATGTTGGTCTATGAAAACATTATCTTTCAGTGCGCTGCTTTTCTGTACCACCTGAGTAGAAAAATCAATAACTGACGTCAAATTACAAGAACCAAGTAATACTTCAAGGTCAAGCTTTCTATCGGAATCTTTCAGGAAATCTATGTTGAAATCCCCACAAACAATAATTTGCTTCCCTTTGTCTGACAGGTAGCTCAACAAATAACCCAAGTTTTTCAAAAATAGTTGAAAATTTCCCAGTGGGGACCTATACATGGTTACAATAATAAAAGTGCCATTATTTAGTTTAGGCTCACATGCACATGCCTCTATATGTTACTCTATGCAAAATCTTTTAGTTTCCAAATTTTTCACACTATGACTGATTTTAACATATATGGGAACTCCTCCTCTCTCCATAGTGTCTCTACTTACATGTGCTGAAAGCTTATATCCTTCTATATTTACCACTTCCATACCTGTGACTACATGATGTTCAGACAGGCATATTACATCTATTCTACCCACAGTTTCTAAATCTTCTAAACAAACAAGAAGCTCATCTACTTTGTTTTTTAATCCCCTTATGTTCTGATGCAATATATTAACATTATTTTTCACTGTTCTTTTATGTGAATCTTGTGACATACTAACATTATTTTTCAGTGTACTGTTATGAGAATCTTGTGATATTTCAACATATCTATTACCTGCCTGTCTGAACTTCTCATTAAGCTTAATTTCAATCAATGTAGGATGGTTGGACACTGATCTAGTTGTATAATAGTCTTTTTTACTAGTTCCAGATCGTTTAGCGAAATTAACGCTACTGTTATTAGAGGTGGCAACATTTTTCTTTAAGCGAAATGAACAGTTTTGCTACACAGTACCACACGCACACAACACTAATTAATTTTTTCCTGTCAAGATATTTCATAAAAGTGGTTACGAAATAACCAGGCTTCATACATCAGCAGATAAGAATTTATACCACGTAAGATGCTGTTTGCATTCATAGAATGGATTCATAGTTAGAGCTTATTCGCATCCTACCTGGAATTTATTACCTCAGAATGGGTTCTGGGCCAACAACACGCAATTATTATTGCAATTATCACCAACAACGTTTATGTCTGTATAGAAAATAAATTTAAAACTGCCGCTGTAATATTTCACTCAGATGGTGACTAACATAAGACAATCACGTATTGATTCTGCTTCAGGCCCTGTTTTACTACTAATAGATAATATATATTAAATGTTTTTTTTTTACCTTCACTTCACGCATTAACATTTGAAAATGTGTCTCAATGTCAATCGCTTATTATTCAGCATTTGCCAATAAACCACGCTGTAGCGCTGTAGCGCTAATGGCTGCGCTCCTTTGTAGTTGATCAGAAAACTTAATATTTATATAGGACGAGAATTACAATGAAATAAAGCTCCAAACAAAGAAGATTCATTTCAGTGTTACATAAACCCTGTTTTCAAATATTAAATTAACAAAATAATACAGTTTTTTACAAACCTATGGGTTACATCAGTCACATCCTATCAGTACATCAGTTCAAACAAGAAGGAAGATTTTTATAGAAGAATCATAGATAACAAAAGACTGAGATTTGCATTATCTTTATCCATGGGTATTGTCCGAGATAAAATTTTTTACAGAATATTAAACTATGTCAATGACAATAATTATGTATTATTTTACTAACGATGAAGTCCTTTTTACCAATATCACGAATAATGTTCGTTCACATTCCACACACAATGCGGTCGTGAATATTATTCTGAATAAAATATAGGCGTGGATGTTACAACTCTCACTACCGTAATCCGTTAACCTAGGTACCAATACCATTCCATCCCACCAATTCCCAACAGTAGACGCAAACGTATGGTGCAGTTAACAGTCGAGCAGGCTACTACAGCCTCCGCCAGGATTTCGCACAAGAAGCTTTCTGGCGACTGCCATCAGTGGTACATGATAACTGGAATGCGACATTTGGCCCCGTTTATCTGGCTATCCCTTGGAGTTCAACGACCATTGCTCCGAAACGTCCCAAGGAATAGCACAGCTGTGGTGCCGAGCTGGCACGTTCCTGCCCAAAACATGAGGCTTTTGCAATAAAACTGCTCCAACCACTGTCGCTTTGGTCCTGAGAAACCCGGCATCAAAAGAGAAAGCCGCGAGCCACGGGCGCGTCGGGACACCGTCTGCAATTCCCACTGGGTGTTGCCCCCACCTTTTGACCTTTCGTTGCTATTGGAAGCAGTTGTCCAGTTCATAGAAAAAAAAAGGTCTCGCTCGTCTCCAATGTGAAACGAACGGAATTGTAATATGCATATGTCTTACTCCCGATCATGTACACGCTGGTACGTGACATCCGATTACCTACTTTGCATGACCGTGTAAAATGTTAGCGAAATGACAATTTGCATGTATGCACATTCAGAATTTAGAAATGAAAGGATCGTCTGCCCCTTTCCAAGTGTATGATGATGCCGTATGTCCTGCTATCTTGCAATCGTTGCCGTTTCCTAACACGACATCTCTTACAGTCACTGGGCCACATGAGCACCTGGGCTCATCTTACTGTGCCGAATCCATACAACCAAGATGACGTTTACAACACTTCACTGCTGTGACCTAACGTTACTGGTGGAAGCTAAGGTGAACATCTGGCAGGAGTTCTATGCTGTCTACAGCGCTGCAATATGACCAGTGCCCTTTTTTACAGGGGTGTCTAACGTTCTTTCTCTTTAACTTATTTTTGCAGAGGGACTGATAGTTATAGAGTGGATACTTTCAATTCTTTAGAACACTGCAAGCTGAGTTCACTGTTCCATAATACCTATGGAGTCTAGAAGTGTTGCTCTCACTAAGATAGCTTCCAACTTGCAACTGAACAAACTCTTCGTGGATGATTCTCCAGTGTATCAGTTGTATGTACTGTTACATGTTTCAGGTAAACGTAACTGAAAAACGGTGCAATGCGAAAATGTTGACCACTCTGAAAGAGAAACGCCGCAAACATTGGTTCCCTCCCTTGCTCTAGCAAACTGAGCACTGCTGTAAATCCGCTTGAGAGGTGAGCTCTATGTCTTGCACCATTACTCCTGCAGTTTGTTTGAATTTCTTCGCGCATGAAATAACTATCACAAACTTTTAAACTATGAGGAAGTTCCATGTACTGAGGTGCAAAAGTCACGAGGTAACAATATGCACATATACAGCTGCCTGTAGTACCACGTATGCAAAGTATAGAAGGGTAGTGCATTAGCGGAGCTCTGATATTTACTGAGGTGATTCATGCGGAGAGGTTTCCTGTGTGAATATGGCCGCACGGCGGGAATTAACAGACTCTGAACGCAGAATGGTAGTTGCAGTTACGTGCATCGGACATTCCATTTCGGAAATCATTAGCGAATGCAATATTCTGAAATTCACAGTGTTAGGAGGCATTTTCTCCCATCATGGGAAACGCAGTGCCCAACCGCCTTCACTTAACGATCGAGAGCAGCGGCGTTTGCATAGAGTTATCAGTGAACAAATATAAGCAACACTGCGTGAAGTAACTGCAGAGATAAGTGTGGGACATACGGCGAACGTATCCGTTACGACAGTGCTGCTGAATTTGGCGTTATTTGACTATGGCACCAGACGAACGACGCGAATGCCTTTACTAATAGCAGGACATCGCCTGCAGCGTCCCGTTCTTTTAAGCAAAAAGTCGTCCAGTTCGATCCACCGTCGTCTTCGTGTGCTGTCTTACTACGAAGTTCGGTTAGGGTGAAAAGACAGAGAGAAGAAACACGGTTAAAAATACATGAACGGACGTTTAACAATAAAAGCCATGCTCAAGCCCCGACAGTTTGTATGATTTTTTTTTTAGTTCATTACTATAATTCATGCTATTGTCTCGATCCAAAAAGGAGGTCCCACACGATATTAGGAGATATCCGATGACTTTTATAACGTCAGTGCATAATGTACATGCACGGTCGTCAGTCGCAACATCTTGATCAGAATGACTTTAATTAAAAGTAACTCTAACAAAAAGCAATTTTAAACTTCCTATTAAAAATTGTAAACTAGTTAAATAAATCTTACAGTAATGATAGTGCATGAACCTTAAAAGAATAAAATTTCAATCTTCACAAAGTTATTTAAAAATGGCAATGTGGTCGCAGCGAACGACCTTTGTTCACTATAGCGTACGCCACGGCATCCATGTAATCGCCTACTGCTTAAAGGCTTTTACAATACAGTAAATAAGCTACCTATAACATACCTGACAAATATAAGCACAAATACACTTAACACACCCATACAATAAAAGAACTTTCCCTAAGTTCAACAGCTGACATTATTTAAAAATTGACCACAATCTTTAAATTACGACACAAAGGCCACAGAACTTTAAAGTATTTTGCTTGAAATAATTTTAGAACAGCTCAGAAAATTAGCAGGCCAGAAACAAAGAAGTTCTGATGAACTGTTATTATAAAGTAGTGGCTACAGCGATCACCCTCTCTCGGGTCAGAATTTCACAGCAACTTTTAATAAATGACAACGCCTACTTACGTGTAACACAGCAGAACACTTATCATTTGATATTTCACATTATTACGAATCTAACTTACGTTGTGGAACTCTCTCAGTGACCGCTTAATGAATCACTATTCAACAGTTTTGAAACCAGGATGATACAGGGAGAATAACTTGCTGAAAGAAATTAGGAAGGGTAGTGCTCGCCATTCTGAAAGAAACGCAATCCGTCCCACCCTAGGCGGCTCCTGGTCTAGGCCAAACACGGGAAAAAAGCTCAGCGCTCTTGCCAAGATCACGGCACTCATGTTGCTTGCACACAAAAGCACTACTGCTTGCTACCGCTCCAACAGTTCTTTCACCAGAGAGCAATACCTGCTCCCTCTGTTTCTCTACTTATTTTTTGTGGGAGGCTGTGGTACAGCGTCACCAGTTCAGCAACAGTCTAACTGTCCTGGGGTAGTAGTAAAACTTTTCTATATTACGATGACATCATTGTACTGCACGCTGAAAATGTGGCAGTTGGCTGAAATCTCGTACCACTCTCCGACTGTGGGAGCTCAGTTCTGTCCGTAAGATGTTACACAGTTACATAAGTAGTTACAATGGATGCCGTACCAAGTGTTTCAAGTTAGGAGTGGCCGCACGAAAACTGTCACAGTACGAGTGGCTGTACCAGGGCTATTGTTAGCCGTGGTCCGAATCCGAGTCCTCGACGATGGTAGAATGCTATCCACGCATGCACACTTCTGTATACCCCATCTTCCGCCTGCCCCCTGGTGACGACCGCCGAAGATCTATCTGTCGATCAAGAGCAAATATCTCTTACCCGCCACAAGCTTAATAAACTGGCGCCCCACGGCTAAGGGAAGAATGAAGCTCATAAGAAAACGCAGTATAGCACGGTATTATTTTTCGTAGCCAATCAGCGGGCGTTGGAGAAAGGCCATGTGACTGCTACCCGTACCTGCCTACGAAGAGGTAATCTGCGTCTCTCTTGTGTTTCGCGTCTGTCTGCTTTTTCTGCTCTGATTCTGCTACAGCGGAGGCAGGCCGTCACTATCCGATTCTACCTATTTGTTTTCGACGTGAAAATATCATGTTCCCTCGAAATATTTTTATCTTTGCCACTCATCCCCGTTGTTCAGGAGTCTGGCACTCATTATAACAGTATACTCTATATCCTACTGTAAACCATATCACCGCAATAAAGACATAGTAGTCTGTTTTCAAGACTCTCAGTTCCACCTGATACAAGCTCTCTTCCTTCTCCGGGGTCCATTATAGTTCTATTCTCAGTGGGTTTTTGGATTCAACTTATCTAACCTGTTGGTGAAGGGCGCTTCTGATCATAAATGAACAAATCGTTACTTTTGTTTTATTATAAAGTTCTTATCTACACATATTTTCATAAATATCTCCGCACATTTCAACTGGTTTTGCGGCTTGTGAACTAGTTTTTATTGTTTTTTAAATTTTGAATAAAAAAGCAGTGTCAATCCTTTGAGATCTCTGGACAGATACCGAGGAATGGGGGGCAGTGGTCACAATATTGCACTCGCATTCGTGGGGACGACAGTTCAAATCAGTGCCTGGCCATCCAGATTTAGGTTTTCCGTAATTGCACTAAATTGCTCCCTCTGTAAAGGCACAATCGATTTCCTTCACCATCCTACCGTAATTCGGACTTATACTCCGCCTCTAATCACTATGCTTCTAGCTGTGACTATATAGATGAGCAAGATGACTCTGTTCTTCGGAAACTGGCCATGGACAAGACACTCCAAGGCAAACAAACGACGCACTACTACGAAATTATCCAAATGGAACGGAAATCGGTAGAAGTAATGTACATTTACAGACGAACAAATGATCGCAATTTTAAAAAAATGGTGTGGTGTAATCAAAAGAAAGAGCTTTACATACTGATCAAATCAACAACGTGTTGGTACACCTCTGCCCCTTATGCAAGCATTTATTCGACTTATTATTGATTGACAGAGTTGTTGGATGTCCTTCTGGCAGACCTCGTGCCAAATGCTGTCCAATTGGTGAGTTGGATCGTGAAAATCTCCAGCTGGTTATAGAGCCCTGCCCATAATGCTCGAAACGTTCTCAGTTGTGGAGAGATCCAGCGGTGTTGCTGGCCAAGGTGGGATTAGGCAGCATGAAGACAAGCAGTAGAAACTCTCGCCTTGTGTGGGCGAGTATTATCTTGCTGAATTTTTTTTTAATTTTTATATTTGTGGTAAGGTCTTATGGGACTGAACTGCTAGGTCATCGGTCCCTTAGCTTACGCACTACTTAATCTAACTTAAAAACTAACTTACGCTAAGGACAACACACACACCCATGACCGACGGAGGACTCGAACCTCCGACGAAGGGAGCCGCGCGGATCGTGACAAGAAGCCGTAGACCGAGCGGCTTTTCTGAAAAGTAAGCCAGGATGACTTGTCATAAAGGTTAGCAAAACGGGGTGTAGGCTATCGTTGACGTACCGCTGTGCTGTAAGGCAGCCACGGATGTCTACCAAAGGGGTTCTGCTACGAAATGAAACGACCGCCCCAGACCATCAGTCCTGATGTTCGGGCCATATGGCGGGCGACAGTCAGGTCGGTATCCCACCACTGCCTGTGGCGTCTCCAGACATGTCTTCTGCCTGGAATCCCGTTGGCGGGAGAAGAATTGTCTTCAGTGATGATTCTTGCTTTGAATTCAGCCCTGATGTCCAACGATGACGTGTCTGGAAACACCCCAGACAGCAGTGACTGTCGCCTGTGTGGTGGAAGCAGACAGGTAGAGCTCAAAATAACGACTCGTGGTGTCGTTAGTTTGGGTATACAATACAAGGTCAAATTTATTTATCAAATAGCGCAATAATGACCTCAACTAAACATTAGCACACTACTACAACTTAATGACTGCAGAACAGCTTCCAACCAACTTCCATAACACAATCTCTGATAATAAAAGACAACAGCATGTTTAGACAAAAATCTTTAAAAACAACAAGTACAAAATCCGAAATTTTTACTTTTATAACCATAATACAATCATCTTGATTGGTCCCATGTATCAAAGAAACCATAAACGTGGAACCCACTGTCTTGCGATCCAACTTAGAAAACCGTAGATGAACATCCTTTACAGAAATGCATAAATCTGATGCTTCCCTTCCGTTGCAACGCTCCAAAACCGCTGCCACTCTTCTGTCCAGTAATTCAGCACAGTAGAACATGTAAACAGCGTGTTTTCCCTTTACGAAAGCAACATTACCTGGAGTTCGTCGGCACAGACCGTGGCCTCATATACATGGGACTTAGACACTGGTTTCATTAAGCTGCAATAGTTGTATGTTATGCATTGGCAACAATAACGTTTCATAAGCTTAACAAAAAATTTGCATGCCACCGTAATGATGTTAGTAGCTTCAGACTGTTACCAGTATTATCAGAGAAACGCCGGTCTGTTTCTTTGGCTCCTTGAAAAATGCCTTTAGAGTCCCTTTTAAAACACCATTGACACACTGCAAAGAACTGAATAAAATTAAATTCTGAACCACAAATAGTACTTGATATTTCTAAAGAGACAGACCATGACAACAGCAGTGAACATTTTCAAGAGGCTTCTTCAGCAAGCTCACAGTAGAGTCAATCGTACTTTAATTCAAACGTCGGCTTCGTAGGTGCTTGCATCACCACAAAATGCAGCTACCACTTTTCCGATCAAGCAGTGATACTTCTGCAATAACAATGTTTGAGCAGGACTCCAAGTACACCACTTGTTCCTGGCCAATTCCCTCGGTCCGCCACGCTTCCACCATGCCCCATTCCGGTCAACAAGTAGCTCCCGCCGCGACCACCGCGCCAGAGAGATTGCCACTCGAAGATATGTCATTGCCCCTTGATGCGGCTATCGACAAGTTCCGACATGGCGCACTCACCATGTGGTCTAAAAACCAGGAGTGATCGTCTGCGATGCGATTTGATTTCATAACAGGACCCCTTTGGTTTGCTTCATACCGGATATTAGGTGTAGAAGTGTGTTAAGTTTGAACCACTGTGTCGTGGAAACACATAAAAATACACTACTGGCCATTAAAATGGCTACACCAAGAAGAAATGCAGATGATAAACGGGTATTCAATGGACACATATATCATACTAGAACTGACATGTGATTAAATTTTCACGCAATTTGGGTGAATAGATCCTGAGAAATCAGCACCCAGAACAACCACCTCTGGCCATAATAACGGCCTTGATACGTCTGGGCATTGAGTCAAACAGAGCTTGGATGGCGTGTATAGGTACAGCTGCCCATGCAGCTTCAACATGATACCATAGTTCATCAAGAGTAGTGACTGGCGTATTGCGACGAGCCAGTTGCTCGGCCAACATTGACCAGACGTTTTCAGTTGGTGAGAGATCTGGAGAATGTGCTGACCAGGGCAGCAGTCGAACATTTTCTGTATCCGGAAAGGCCTGTACAGGACCTGCAACATGTGGTCGTGCATTATGCTGCTGAAATGTAGGGTTTCGCAGGTATCGAATGAAGGGTAGAGACACGGGTCGTAACACATCTGAAATGTAATGTTCACTGTTCAAAGTGCCGTCAATGCGAACAAGAGGTGACCGAGACGTGTAACCAATGGCACCCCATGCCATCATGCCTGGTGATACGCCAGTATGGCGATGACGAATACACGCTTCCAATGTGCGTTCACCGCGCTGTCGCCGAACACGGATGCGACCATCATGATGCTGTACACGGATCCTGGATTCATCCGAAAAAATGACGTTCTGCCTTTCGCGCACTCAGGTTCCACGTTGAGTACACCATCGCAGGCGCTGTCTGTCAGCGTCAAGGGTAACCGCAACCACGGTCTCCGACATGATAGTCCATGCTGCTGCAAGCGTCGCCGTACTGTTCGTGCAGATGGTTGTCGTCTTGCAAACGTCCCCATCTGTTGACTCAGGGATCGAGACGTGGCTGCACGATCCGTTACAGCCATGCGGATTAGATGCCTGTCATTTCGACTGCTAGTGATACGAGGCCGTTGGGATCCAGCACGGCGTTCCGTATTACCCTCCTGAACCCACCGATTCCGTGGCTCCCTTACAGCACAGCGGTACGTCAACGATAGCCTTCGCCCCGTTTTGCTAACCTTTATGACAAGTCATCCCGGCTTACTTTTCAGGAAAGCCGCTCGGTCTACGGCTTCTTGTGACGATCCGCGCGGCTCTCTTCGTCGGAGGTTCGAGTCCTCCGTCGGTCATGGGTGTGTGTGTTGTCCTTAGCGTAAGTTAGTTTTTAAGTTAGATTAAGTAGTGCGTAAGCTTAGGAACCGATGACCTAGCAGTCTGGCCCCATGAGACCTTACCACAAAAATAAAAATTAAAAAAAAATTCAGTAAGATAACAGTCATTGGTTCTCGACCAACGCGAGCAACAGTGTCGCGATACGATAAACCACAATCGCGGTAGGCTACAATCCGACCTTTATCAAAGTCGGAAACGTGATGGTACGTATTTCTCCTCCTTACGCGAGGCATCACAACAATGTTTCACTAGGCAACGCCGGTCAACTGCTGTTTGTGTATGAGAAATCGCTTGGAAACTTTCCTCATGTCAGCACGTTGTAGGTGTCGCTACCGGCGACAACCTTGTGTGAATGCTCTGAAAACCTCAACATTTGCGTATCACAGCATCTTCTTCCTGTCGGTTAAATTTCGCCTCTGTAGCACGTCATCTTCGCGGTGTAGAAATTTTAATGGCCAGTAGTGTATTTTCAAAGTTGTTCGATTTCGGGAGCTTAGGAACAAATCGTAAAAATTTTAGTCATTTGCTATGCATGGCTGTCTTGGAATCCTCTGCTGGGTTTTGGTTCGCGAATGACGCCGAAAATATAGTACGAAACACTCTTTGTGTGGTTTCCCGAGGGACCGTTCGTGAACTGATGGTGTCTCGATAAGTCCCATCAAGCCCGCCGTAGACCACATGAAATGGAAAAGGAAGCGACCTCTTTTCTCCATTCGCTTAAGCAGGAGGAAGTGTGTAATATTTATACTTTGACCTTGTAGTGTAGGGTAGTGACAAACGATCCTTCTCCTGAGTATACAAATGGTATTTAGCCCAAGGGCTATCCAAGACACTGGATAAAACCATTTTAACACCAAGGGAATCCGAGGTTTGTGCACCGGAAAACCCTGTTTCGATGCGCAGCGCTGCGGAACAGATTAGGTATGCAGGCTGTCGCATTTTACCTCACACAGTTGTTTTGCTTTTCCTAAGATACCTTTGTTTTATCGAAATGTTAAAATGGCTTTAAACTTTCACAAAATCGTCTTTTATGGAGTAGTTTCACCGTGTTTTTGGCTAAGAAAACACATTTAAGAAAAGCTGGATACATTTTCATAAATATTACCAGTCATTAGAAGGACGAAGCCTCGATTCGTCAGATGTAAAAAAAGTTTTTGCTAAAGAAAATGTACTGTAAAGCAAATCTCACCTTCGTATGTGTCACACCGACTTTCTTAAGGCTCAAAGTATGGGAACGTGAATACAAATGAGTAAGATACTCGTCCAACACTTTCCATGTACGCTGAGCGTGCTACACTACGGTTCCCTCGACCGCAGCAGAATGAGAAACTATTCTTTCTGAACTCAGTACATCTGCAGAGTATTACACGAGGCCTCTGACGCTAGGATCTGCCCGAGTTTCTGCGGTCAGCAGTTATTCATGCAACCAAATTTGGCTTCGTGTTCCCGTGGAGTCCTGTGAGGCCGTCTGTATGCGTCACGCGACGCAGTCAATCGCGAATGAAACATTGAGACGATAGCTGGACGGTGCAGCGCAGCTGCTACTGGCGCGGCTCGGTGCACGCAACCGAAGGGACGTGTCACTCTGCTGTGATTTATGGCAGTCCGCGCAGGCGAAGGGGCACATCAGGTACCTGAAACTCTGCATCTGGAAACAAGCACATTGCTTTTTCATAATGTTTCTTCCTTTTACATATTTATGGCTGTAATACGCACATAAACTGGAAAAACGCTGAGGTAATGATATTCGCAAACGTGGATATGCTGAATGACTAAATACTGAATGCTGCTAAAATGCAGAGGTATAAATCTTGTCACCAAGATAATTTTCACGAAAAGCTATGATCGGCCAATTGGTCTTATGGGTAGGCCTACGAAGTTTGGGCATTGAGGAGGAAGACAAACGATGACGACTATTTGAAATAAAGTGTTACAGAAAAACGAAAGAAAGGACCGAATGGCACTACAAATCCTTTTCAGACGAGTCCCGGTCCTGATTACGTCAGCACAATGGTTTTATCTGTGTGTGTGGGCTCCAAGGACAACGAACGTTGCCAGATTGCATTAGTCAGCATCAAGTAGTCCCTGGACCTATTGTAGTGTGTGAGAGAGCGTTCGACTACGGACCCGGTCAGCATGCTCTTCTGATATCTCGTCAGTGAACACATCGGGTGGCTGGTTGCTGAGAAACCGTGTGTCCAATGTTATCCTGGCATTATGACTCATGAATCTCGAAAGCATTTGACGTGCCAACTGATAAGGTACCCGAATGTACCATCAAAGATGAGTTCGACTAAACAACCAGCCGGATTAGAGTCGTGGATGTTACCAGATATGGAAACTCTGTCTTCTAAATTTCACACCACGTTCACACCCAATCCACATATAAATGTAATCGTGTATTGTTAGTACTGTACCGTATATGCAAGAACTACCTTTTATATGGTATCCTTTGCGTGTTAAAATTTTAACTTATCTCTCTTAAGCAATAACCTTTAGTAAGTTTGAGAATTACAGGTTTATTCATAAGCACCTCCAAAGTACAAGACGATTATACGAGAACTACAAGCCACACAGTAAAACGACACACATCAGTGAAGGGAGGTGTCTCGTTCATGCACGAGGCCGTGCTGAGAAGTAATGCCTCAAAATTTTTATGTGAAATCTCTCTTTTTTTGTGATCAGTCTTGTGACTGGTTTGATGCGGCCCGCCACGACATCCTCTCCTGTGCTAACCTCTTCATCTCAGAGTAGCACTTGCAACCTACATGCATGTATTCCTTCCTGCATGTATTCCCTCGTGTCTTAACAGATGTCCTATAATCCGGCCCCTTCTGCTTATCAGTGTTTTCCTCATGTTCCTTTCCTCTCCGATTCTGCGCAGAACCTCCTCATTCCTTAACTTATCTGTTAAGGCTTTTTAAATAAAACAGCCTTTATTAGCATACTACATATTTTTATCTCTCTGCTGCTAGAGGGCTCCCAATTGTAGTTTGCGCCTTGGCGGTGTGTACCGCAACTATGTCGGTGCGTGAGAAACAGCGTTAGTAATTGAATTTCGAAACCGAAGAGTTAATCAACACACGGCGCTATGTCTCCTCTAGCATGAAAATGCCAGACCCCATGTGGGCGCTGCTACATGTGCATCGATGCCACGCCTTGGGTATACTCTCATCAACAATCCTCCATAATGTCCCAACTTCACGTCATCTGATTTTCATGTGTTTCAGGGTGAATATGTTGAGAAATACAGTAAATATGTAGGGATGACGAATAAAAATGTAGAGTTTTAATAACGTTTGTTTTATTTAAAAATCTTTCAGAGTTTTCACACAAAAAATTCCGAGGTATTACTTTCAGCACGCCCTCATTGAGCCGTGTGTGGCTCGTGTTTATGCCGTTTGTTCTTTGGCATTTTGTCAAATCGATTGGCGTCTTGTTTCGTCCTTACTTACTAGTGTAAAGAAGTTGCTGGCTTGCCTCCTTGAGTGGCAGCAGGATCGCTTATCGATACTACTACTGTCGTACTATCTTTGGTGTGACTGCTAGTAGTTCCGAGTGGTGGTGGTGGTGGTGGTGGTGTGTGGTGGACAATCGGTTGGGACAGAGAAGTCTCCGTAGCTCCAGGCCAGGCTAGGACCGCTGGCGACGTGCACGCGCTGTCGGATCGTGAGGCGCTAGCTGCGAGAGCGACAAAGTTCGTTGCCCACCGAATCTGGACGCTGAAGTTGAGTGATCAGTTAACCTGTTATGAAATCTCAACTATTGTGACATCTCTTCGTTCATTTGCGGGTGTTGCTCCCTGGGCCATTCGGGCTAGCAGCAACGTATGATGTGTTGGAGTCGGCAAAATCTTGCATTCGTCTTCCTATATTGGGATTAATTATTAAATTGACTGTTACTTGCCAGTGAGGTGCATCAGCGGTATTTTCTACCCTGTGGCCGTTAACGCTCCAGTTACCTGCCCTGGTCCTTAGCGTACTTTTCCAGCAGTGTGCCTTTCTTCGTCGTGTTGATGCTGTCCGGTATGGCGTGTAGTTCGACAGCCTTTCCAGTGGTTTGGTTCATATTTTGCTTAGAGTGGTTATTGTTCCCTTGGCTGTTTTTAGACGCCAATTTCTGAAGACGTAGTGCTGTTCGTATCCTCGTCCTCGGCCGATACTTTCCATCGTTGTGCCGCTAGTTGGACGTAAGGGAATTGATTAAATTGTTGGTCGGTCCTTGGGCCGTCCCTAGTTTGAGTTGCCATTCAGTTATTTAACTCCAACTCTTGACTGTCTGTCTCACCTCACCTTACGTTTGAGCTACCTTCTCAGGCCGACCCTTCGAACGCTTCTGAGCACCACTTGTTCTGTTTGTTTTAGATTGTGATTTTCATTTCAGTTTGAAGTATTGTGCTAGGCCTTCGAGCCGTGTATTAATTCAGTTATTTCTAAATTTTATATAAAGGCCTCCAGCCGTATTAAATTAAAATTTGTAAGATTGATTTTATTTTTTTATATTTTTTTCTTAAAATTGGTTCTATCTGAAATAGTTTGTAATCCAGGCCCTAAGCCGTTAGTTGTTCGAAGTGCTATGTGTGGATTTACATGAACCCCATTTAATAAGGCCTTCAGATGTGTGTATTCTCTAAAGGAAAATTTTTTATACGAAGGAAGGGGTTTATTTTAAATTGTTTGTCTGACTTGTTGTTCAGGCCTTCAGCCGTTGTTTCAAATTTGTTTATGGCCTTCAGCCCTGCAAAAAGTTAGTATTTCTTTAATTAGGCATTTGGCCGTTCTATTATAAGTTTAAAAAGAAGTTTATTAGTTAGAAAAAATTGTTTATTAATGTCTTTTAATTATAGTTGTCCTTCAGTCGTGTAGCGTAGGCCTTCAGCCACTAATTGTTTTCAATTGCATGTTTTTTAAATTTTTACCTTCTATTTTCAATTGCTTTTGATTTCTAAGTCACGCCTTCAGCCATTCTAGTTTTTGGTGTGGTTTTGGGCCTTCTTCTCAGAAAGCATCTCAAGTTTTCTTTAACTAGGCTTCAGACGTGTTGTCTAATAGTGATCTTCTAAAGCAATGTGTTAATAAGTGGTACTTAGGAAAATAAAGTTGTGTGATTGTGCAACTCAGAGTAACTGTTTACGGCCCCATTCGTAATCGTAACCTTATTCTGTGCGCTCTCTGAGTACCTACCAACCAGGTTTCACTCGTAAACAAATGATCTTCTCTGTATTGTCACGTCGAAGTAGTTCTCTGCAGGACATAGGCAACACGATTTCCAAAGCAGCCTGCCGTCATGCTTTCCCAAAGAAGTGTCAGCAACTTCAATGTTTTGCGCGCACATATTGACATTTGCTACGTCACAAACGGTGCCCTTTTTGCACACCTGTGATATAAGTTCAAAACTTGCAGAGATGCTCTGTCCACTGATGTGTCTGTTTTCTGCGTGTAGTTTTCATGATGCCGTCTTCTGAACTCCTGGAGGTGCTTTTAATAACCATGTTTTTACTAAAAGATCTGTATTAGCAAATGATATTTCTACAGAGACATAATCATTAGGGGTGAGGAAGTAAGAAAAACAGAGAATCCAGTTTGTGACTCCAGATCATAGTAGCTCGCAGGTACAAGTAGTACGCAACACCAGTGTTGAGTGAGTTATTAAAGTAAACATCCTGCTAGTCAGGTGAAGTAATTTAGACGAAAGTGAAGAAAACTTAAATTTGTCTGGTTGAAAGAAGGTATTCGCTCATGTGGAGATCCAGTTGTGGGTTGTAGGGTGCTTTCTATAGCAATGTTCTTTATTACAGAGGCACATATCTGAAACTCATCTCCACTGGCTGTGATGCAAGGGAAGACCATCACAGGATCGAGTCTGGAAACAAAATAGCTGTCAGTATAAAGCATTCTTCTACTATATCGTAGGATCAACACTTAATTGCAAAACCAACGCATAGGGCTCCAGATTAGATAGATGCTGTGAATCTGTATTTTGCGATATTGTTGCCTTTCTTCTCTCCAAACAGGACGTGGTAGCGTTGCTCTGGCTCTCACAGTTTGGCCAGAAGGTGCGTTGACGGTGTGTGAATCGCAGGTGGAGGTGGCGCGGCACGGAAGAATTTAGTCTGCTGCACTGAGTCATATCGATAAAATCACCTGGAGACCTGTGCAGCGCCGTGGTGGAACCGGCAGACGAGCCTGCCGCGTGATGTCGAAGCCAGGCATCAGCGCGGCGGCCGGGGTTCTCCATATAGGTTAAATAGGGTGGAATATGATGAATTGTGTTGGAGGAAGGGAATATTGAGTGTACCAAGTGCTAATAAGAGCGTCAGCTGGAGACGGGGCCACCGCCCATGGTGGAAGTTGTAGAGAAGCCTGCCGCGCGTTGTCGGGGCGCAGGAGCGGTTTAGCGGTCAGTGGTGTCCATACTGGCTGGCTTACCCTTGATGTGTCAGTAAGCAGAACAGGGAGACGTGACAACATCTCCGGCCGCCAACGGAAGCCACAGCGATTAGCGGCGGCGGCGGACGAGTCATCGTGTGGTTCCATTTCTATTGTGGGGTGTTGTCCAGACTTGTTTTGGATGCGGTATGGAGGTCTTAGTTTGTCATCACGGGCCACATTTTGAGCAGTTCAGAGATTTCTGTAGTGATAAGCAACTGAGATGGAAGTAGCTGGAACGTGGTGTGCTGAGGAGGCAGTCAACTGTCAGTGCGGAGTATGACCAACCCATGCAGAAAATTAACTACTTAGACGCCAGACATGTTTTTATCCGGAGGCTAGGTAACATTTCAACCACAACCAAGTATGATAAAGAGTGGTTTTGTTATTGCTCTAATATACAAACCACTATGAGTGTGCTTCAGTGGCTGCTGTGTTTTGTGGGCAGCAGACATGTTATCGAACCGAAATTATTATGGAGTAGTCTGTGCAATGAGGACAGACAATTTGCGTGTGTGCTGTAAAACAGAGTACACGTTTAAAGTTCTGGCCGTGACGGCGAAAGAATGTGGATTTTCAGTTGTGTCTTATATCGATGATACAATGAACACTTAGTGCTCATCAAATTCGTCTGTTCCTTTAAAATACACTCCTGGAAATGGAAAAAAGAACACATTGAAACCGGTGTGTCAGACCCACCATACTTGCTCCGGACACTGCGAGAGGGCTGTACAAGCAATGATCACACGCACGGCACAGCGGACACACCAGGAACCGCGGTGTTGGCCGTCGAATGGCGCTAGCTGCGCCGCCGTCAGTGTCAGCCAGTTTGCCGTGGCATACGGAGCTCCATCGCAGTCTTTAACACTGGTAGCATGCCGCGACAGCGTGGACGTGAACCGTATGTGCAGTTGACGGACTTTGAGCGAGGGCGTATAGTGGGCATGCGGGAGGCCGGGTGGACGTACCGCCGAATTGCTCAACACGTGGGGCGTGAGGTCTCCACAGTACATCGATGTTGTCGCCAGTGGTCGGCGGAAGGTGCACGTGCCCGTCGACCTGGGACCGGACCGCAGCGATGCACGGATGCACGCCAAGACCGTAGGATCCTACGCAGTGCCGTAGGGGACCGCACCGCCACTTCCCAGCAAATTAGGGACACTGTTCCTCTTGGGGTATCGGCGAGGACCATTCGCAACCGTCTCCATGAAGCTGGGCTACGGTCCCGCACACCGTTAGGCCGACTTCCGCTCACGCCCCAACATCGTGCAGCCCGCCTCCAGTGGTGTCGCGACAGGCGTGAATGGAGGGACGAATGGAGACGTGTCGTCTTCAGCGATGAGAGTCGCTTCTGCCTTGGTGCCAATGATGGTCGTATGCGTGTTTGGCGCCGTGCAGGTGAGCGCCACAGTCAAGACTGCATACGACCGAGGCACACAGGGCCAACACCCGGCATCATGGTGTGGGGAGCGATCTCCTACGGTGGCCGTACACCACTGGTGATCGTCGAGGGGACACTGAATAGTGCACGGTACATCCAAACCGTCATCGAACCCATCGTTCTACCATTCCTAGACCGGCAAGGGAACTTGCTGTTCCAACAGGACAATGCACGTCCGCATGTATCCCGTGCCACCCAACGTGCTCTAGAAGGTGTAAGTCAACTACCCTGGCCAGCAAGATCTCCGGATCTGTCCCCCATTGAGCATGTTTGGGACTGGATGAAGCGTCGTATCACGCGGTCTGCACGTCCAGCACGAACGCTGGTCCAACTGAGGCGCCAGGTGGAAATGGCATGGCAAGCCATTCCACAGGACTACATCCAGCATCTCTACGATCGTCTCCATGGGAGAATAGCAGCCTGCATTGCTGCGAAAGGTGGATATACACTGTACTAGTGCCGACATTGTGCATGCTCTGTTGCCTGTGTCTATGTGCCTGTGGTTCTGTCACTGTGATCATGTGATGTATCTGACCCCAGGAATGTGTCAATAAAGTTTCCCCTTCCTGGGACAATGAATTCACGGTGTTCTTATTTCAATTTCCAGGAGTGTATCTTTAAGGCTTTCTTTGATATATTATTTTGTGTCATTATCCAGTATTTTTTGTTAACTTAGAAGATATCTCAGCCTTTAAGTTGCGAACAGTATTTAGTACTCTGCCAGTAGCTCAATGAAAGAATCTTGGGTAGCAAAGTAGAGCTATTACACTCATCTGTTTACCCATGCTGCTAACTCAGCCTTTCTTCAAGCGTATTCTCTAAAACTGTACCTCCAAGAAGGTCCTTGAATGGCGATTCACGTTAGTAACTGCCTATTCCACACCAAAACAACAACAAAAAATATGTGTAACAGCTAGTCATAATACATCGTTATTTCTCCGTTGTTCATAGTCGTTACAGTTCACATACTTTTCCACTAGAAATACCATCCACAAATATTATGTAGTTCAACTGTACAAATGATGTTGCTGCGTCTGAATATTTAATGTGTTACTGTTGAATTGATATATGAAGCTGAAAGCTTGTCTCTAGTTCACTACTGACTTTTGGCTCTCTGCTTTAGCATCTAGGCGCGGACTGCAGTATCATGCGATGTGTACGTCGTCTTATAATTGTCGGAGGGCCATGTGTCTGATCTACAGCTGCGACATTCGGCTGGCCAACCAGGATGGTAAATGGATGTTGCTTCTTATCCAAAAATAGTAAGCGAAATCTCTACCTGTTATCAGCAAGTTCGCTTAACCGTCAAATTACTTATCCAAACCCTCAATACCACACATTATGCTGTCAATTACATCGGACTCTGATATAACCAAGTAAGTTATTTAGGGCTGCATTGTTACGAAGGATGATGAAAAATATTTAATTATCACCTCGAAACCGTTAATATTGGTTATGGTGTCAGTCTGTCTCTACAAATTAGCCTTACAATGCATCACATTTTCGCAGCGATGGCTGACTTCCACCGAGACCTTAGGCTTGGCTGTTCAGGAAAAATTCCGCCTAAGAAACCATACCGTCGCTACCTTGTAAATACCTGCCACGCTATGATTTATTCATCTGAGGAGGGAAGAAGATGTTACTGGACGTGATGGCAGAAGGGTACGGAGATGAGAATAAAAAAGGAACCAGTGTATGTATTTGTGTGGCCTGAGCAGAATGAATTGGGGAATTGTTGCTGGGCAAAAGCACCGCCTTGGACAACTTCTCGCGACGCATCGTCCAGACAGCCTCCCATAACCTCGTCAGGAGATTTCAGTAATAACATTCTGTGACAGCTTGCCCCTTGCTTGCATTATATAGAATGTTAAGGATATAAGTGCAGATATTTTTATTGACGACTCAGGACAGCGTAACGAACAACATTACATCAGTATCTCCTTCATTTCTAGACCAATCACTGTAGCTATTAACAGTTGTTTGTTTTCAGGTTAGTTAGTACCTCCAAGGACATGTGCCCATCAAAGTGTATTTTTCACCTGGGCAGCAGGTCAGACATCGAAGCAGTGCTGTCTTAGGCGTCTTGTCACGGTGGTTCGCGCGACTCCCCCCGTCGGAGGCTCGAGTCCTCCCTCGGGCATGATTGTGTATGTTGTTCTTAGCGTAAGTTAGTTTAAGTTAGATTAAGTAGAGCGTAAGCCTAGGAACCGATGATCTCAGTAGTTTAGTCCCACAGTCCTTACCACAAATTTCCAAATTTTCAGGCAATGAAGTGTGGATGCTTGGACGCAAAATCGAGTCTGTACTGACAGGCAAAGACCACTTCACGCTGCAGTTACGACTATGCAGGAAGACTGTTAGACTCAGGGAAAAAACAACTAACACACTGAAGTGGGTAAATCTGTAACTCTATCCTTGTCACTATATTTGTTAGCCCACGATATGGAAATCACAAAATAATAATAAGCTTTAACTTACCTAATGATGAATACGTCTTCGTCTATCTCGGCAGTAATGGATCAACAGGCTTTCACTGAATGCTTTGCTTCTTCGTGCTGAACTCTCAGTGACAAGCCTAGAAAGGCTAAGCGACCTTCGTCATGTCCAGAATGTCACGCAAGATGTTGAAAACTGATTCGTCACTGATTTTCACATTTCCCACTATGGATTCAATTGTGATACATCGGCATTCGAGAACCAATGCCTGCAATGCTCTTGAGATACTAGATTCTTCACAGACAAATGGTCTGTCACTTCGTTCTTCGTGTTCCGACTTGACTGTACTGGAAGCGCCTGCGCCTATTATGCGTTATGCCTTATCATTGTGCATCGTTGCCGTACTGAGCATAGATTATTGTAACGTTGCTCCTCTTCATACGTACTGTACTCCAGTTCATAAACGTCTTGCACAATATTACTTTCGCTCCACTAACGGCGGCCTGCAATACTGATGCGGGGATACCAGATCGACATGTATGTACCCGATAACGTATAAAAAACTTAAATACGTAACTTTATTTGTTCCATGTGGTAATTAAAACCTTATGAGTACCTCGTAAGTAACACATTCCCTCTCATGGGACCTCAATCATTTTGTCACCTTGCTTCGTAGTGCAACAAAAGACAAACAGTGTCCTTGTCGACGAAAATTAGGCGATATAAGTATTCTAGTTAAACACAGTATTTTGGCTTTCATTTGTTTATGAGCGATACTGTGGAAAATTTACCTCCAAACGACCTCAACGGGATCCGATGTCGGCTTCTCCAACCCAGCGTGATTCCAATGGTTCATCTGTGCTCTCGTCTTTCTATTGTCGCACGTATTGTAGCAGCGGCCGCCTGTTCGGCACCGCCGTGGAAAAGTAAAGACTCGAGGGACCTAGAGAGCGATATTGTAGAGCGGCCGGGAGGGGCAATGAAAACACTGAGCAGAATATGAATAAGGCGGGAACTTCGCCCAGAAATGGAGCGTAGCTAATCCAGACGGTCTTGGGGAAACAAGGTAAATAAAAGCGTGAACAGGGCGCGAATCCGGAATGGGGAAGAACTTTCCACCGAGGAAGAATATTTTCGACTGCAGCAGTACAAAGGAGTGAGGAAGAATAGTATTAAAAATAATCCCTGGATGTATGTAAGGAGCGTTTAACTGCTTTATTAGCGCTTGTCAGACGAAATTTTCTTTCTTTCCCCTAATCTAACTGACATCATGAAGGGAGAATGGTGGTAGAAACGAAAGCACTGTTAAATTTTGAACTACATGACTAAGAAATTCGTAGAAATTTGCAAAATGCAGGCGAAATCGAGAGGAAGGAAAAGGAAACTGTTGATGTCAGGGGCACCTTTGCTTTATGCGGAATCAATGAGAACGAATGAAAATGTATATCGCACCAGGATTCGAACCCCGGACCTCCTGCATACTTTTATTTCTATCCACACTTTTTTTTGTTTACTCTTCTTCCGCGTTTCAATGAATACAAGTGAGCCTACACAATAACGGCTGTTCGCCACCGCAAATTTGAACTTAAAAAAAAAAAGAAAAAGAAAATCTGTGCCACTTCAGGCGTTGGCCCCTAATTACGCTCATCCTGCTCCTTCTACCTAAACTACGAAAGGTGAAAAGGAGAGGGGGAGAAAGAGTATCATATGTATGTAACAGAGAAGATTTCTCTTCCTGTTTCTCTTCCAGTGTTCGGTTGTGTTTCACTTGTTTTTTTAAACTTTTTGATGGTTTTTTTTTGCTTTTTGTTCAATGTTTTGAGTCTTCAATCTTCTGACTGGATGATGCGGCCCGCCACGACTTCCACTCCTGCGCCAGCCTTTTCATCTTACAGTAGCTCTTGCAACCTACGTCCTTATTTATTTGCTGGATATATTCACTCTGTCTTCCTCTACAGTTTTTGTCCTTTACAGCTCCCTCTAGTACCACGGAAGTCATACCTTGATGTCTTAACATATGTCCTATCATGCTGTTCCTTCTCCTTGTCAGCGTTTTCCACATATTCTGCGCAGAACCTCCTCATTCCTTATCTTATCAGTCCACCTAATTTTCAACATTCTCCTGTAGCTTCACACCTCAGAGATTCGATACTCTTGGGTCCAAGTTTCACTACCACACAATGCTATGCTCCAAACGTACATTCTCAGAAATTTCTTCTCCGAATTAAGGCCTACGCTTGGCACCAGTAGACTTCACCTGGCCAGTAATGCTCATTGTGCAAGTGATAGTCTACTCTTAATGTCTTCCTTGCTCCCTCCGTCATTGGTTATTTCGCTGCCTAGGTAGTAGAATTCTTTAACTTCATCTACTTCGTGACCACCAATCCTGATGTTAAGTTTCTCACTGTTCTCATTCCTACTACGTCTCAGTATTTTCGTGTTTCTTCAATTTACTCTCAATCCATATTCTGTACTTGTTAGACAGTTCATTCCATCCAGCAGATCATGAAATTCTTCTTAACTTTCACTAAGGATAGATATGTTATCAGGTAAACTTATCATTGATATTCTTTCACCTTGAATTTTAGTTCCACTCCGGAACCTTTCTTTTACTTCCGTAATTACTTCTTCGATGTACCGGTTGAACAACAGGGGCGAAAGACTACACACCTGTCTTACACCCTTTTTAAACCGAGCACATCGTTCTTGCTCCTCCGCTCTCATTATTCCCTCTTTGCTTTTGTACGTATTGTATATTTCCCGTCTCTCCCTGTAGCTTACCACTATTTTTCTCAGAATTTCGAACATCTTGCACCATTTTACAATGTCGAACGCTTTTTCTTTAGTCTTGCTTGCATCGTCAACTGCAACATCAGAATTCCCTCTCTGGTGCCTTTACCTCCCCTAAAGCTAAACTGATCTTCGTCTAACACATCCTTAGTTTTCTTTTCCATTCTTCTGTATATTATTAAGCTGATTGCGCGATAATTGACCCTCTTATCAGCTCTTTCTATCTTCGGAATTGCCTGGATGATATTTTTCCGAAAGTCACATGGTATGCGCCAGACTCATACATACTACACACCAATGTGAACAGTCGTTTTGTTACAACTTCCCCCAATGATTCTAGAAATTCTGATGGAATGTTATATATCAGTACTGCCTCATTTGATCTTAAGTCTTCCGAAGCTCTCTTAAATTGTAATACTGGATACCCTGTCTCTTCTAAATAGTCTCCTGTTTCTTCTTCTATCTCATCAGACATATCTTCCCTCTCATAGAGGCCCTCGATGTACTCTTTCCACCTATCCTCTCTCCTCCGCATTTAACAGTGAAATTTCCGTTGTGCTCTTAATGTTACGACTCTTAATTTTAATTTCACCGAAGCTTGTTTTCACTTTCCTATGTGCTGAGCCAGTCCTTCCGACAATCATTTCGTTTTCGATTTCTTGACTTTTTCTTGCAGTAATTTCGTCGTAGCTTCCCTGCACTTCCTATTTATTTCACTCCTTTGCGACTTGTATTTCTGTATTCCTTAGTTTCCAGGAACATTTTTGTACTTCCTCCTTTCATCGAGCAACTGAAGTATTTCTTCCGTTACCCATGGGTTCTTCGCAGTTACCTTCTTTGTACCTCTGTTTCCCTTCCCAACTCCTGTGATTGATCTTTTTAGAGATGTCCATTCCTCTTCACATGTACTGCCTTCTGAGATATTCCTTATTGCTGTATTTGTGGCCTTAGAGAAATTCACGTGCATCTCGTCATTCCTTAGTACTTCTTTTTCCCACTTCTTTGCGTACTGATTCATCTTGACTAATCACTTAAACTTTAGTCTACTCTTCATCAGTACTACATTGTGATCTGAGTCTATATCTGCTCCTGGGTACGCATTACGATCCATGATCTGATTTCGGAATCTTTGTCTGTCCATGATGTAGTCTAACTGAAATCTTCGCGTCTCTCCTGGCCTTTTCCAAGTTGAATCTGGATCAGAATATTCGCTACTACCAGCTGAAATGTATTGCGAAACTCAGTTACTCTTACTCCTCTCTCATTCCTTGTCCCAAGCCCACATTCTCCCGTAACCTTTTCTTCCACCCCTTCCTCTAAAACTGAATTCCAGTCGTCCGTTACTCCTTTGACAAGGCCGTTGGAAGGACGAGGGTGGCTTTTTATGCCGAAAATCTTCGGCCGCCCATGTTGATTATTAATCAAAATTTAATCGGTGGCGGGTTTCAATTCTAGGACCGATGACGTTTTGTTTACTTATCAGAGACGCTACCGCAAATAAAGGGGAACACTGTTGGGGATCATAGTACCAAAATTCCATAAATAGTGCACCAGGTCAGATTAACTGCTCATTACAGGAACATTCCAACTAAGTGGTCGATCTTTAAAAGCACTCCTTAGGAAGTTGGAAAAATATTTCCTGTATTTTGGATTACGGGCAATGGCGCAGTGTTATTCGTTTGTCTAAGTTCAAAAATTTAGAACTTTTTTATCGCCAGTTGCAGAAACATATCGAACTGCGAGGCGCCGGAACCAGTTCACGAAGTCAATCTTTGTCTTAGGTAGTGTACGTCATTCGGGAACAACTTAATATGTAATGTAATTCGGCGAGGAGTGGCACGGCAGAGGATGCCAGATTTCTACTGCTGGGCCACAGAATAGGGCATGGTCATCCGTGTTTGGCACCCTGTATGCGACGCGAAGTATATATTGTGCGAGGGGGACTTGATGGAGACGAGGACGATTGGGTTGTTTCCCGTTGGCGGTTACATAACACGCGGAGCGTGATATAGTGTCAAGGAAAGGGGCGTTCACGGCCAACCAAATGTGGGGGCACCTATAGTGCGGGGAATGGACCACTATTACCCTTTGGGCCTCAATGCAGATTGACTTTGTCGACAACAAGCGCACAGGTGACAAAGAGGCAGAAACATAGCTGTTCCCCAGAAAAAAAAGAGTCCAATGCGATGGAATGGCGCTTGGATGTCCAACGTCACATGAGTGGCCAACAAAGCTGGGCATATCCATCTAGCTGTAAGCTATAAGGAAGTCTGGCAAGGCCGCCATATTTTCGACTCTGAGTTGACAGAAGTGGCCCGATCTCCATGTGAAACATAGTAAGTCCCACAACTCGTCGATCTTGGGGAACGGTAAGGGACTCGCAATACACTTTCGAGACCATTCCTTGGCTAAAAAATGAACCCCGTCGCAGCTAACATGTCTGGAGCCAGAAGAATTTGCGGCACGTGAGGAATTCGCGACTGCGGGTGCTGACGCGTGTACATTGCAGTTCAAGTGAGCGGAGGAGATGTTCAGCGAGTGCAAACCTGATCTGTTGCAGCAGTCGTCTGCAGGTGACGGCCGCATTGCGTCGCAGGTAAAATCGATGCCAAGGCAACTTAAGGTACCGGTCACGTTGAGCGGGTCAACATCCCTTCAGGCAAGCCTGCAGCGATTGACGTAGCTCATGATGTACGTACACTGACGGAGCTGCCCGATGCTTTGACATTGGCCGGCACCCACAAAAGCACTGCCTGGGAATCGTCGGCACTTCGAAGGCAGAGGACCAAATCGTCGGCATAGGCCATGCAGCCTGCAGCCCCGTGAATTATTGTCAGAGGCCACATAACAATGATTCTATGGCGAATATGTATAGCAGCGCCGCCAGGGGCAAGCATCTGAGCAGGATTGGTTGTGTGAGCCTACCATACAGGAGCAGGGATGTCGATTCATGCAAGAGAGGTATGACCACCTCCACAATAGTTTACAGGCTTTGCATATAATGGAGGGCAGCCTTAAGAAAAGAATGATCGACCCGATCAAATGCCTGGTTGATGTTTAAGGTCGCTAAACCCGTGTGAAATTGCTGAATTCGAGTAAGGACTATCATATCCCTGTAGTAGCAAAGCATTGTCCGAATGTTGTACAATCCGCCTAGTGACACCTGATCATAGGACATGACATGAGGGGCCGTCCTCATAAGTCGCACTGCTAAAAACGAGTAAAGACCTTCATGCCACTGTTCAGCAGGTGGGCGATAATCACTGATGCGCAGACCTCCGTGAGATTTCTGAATATGGACAACGACGCCTTCTAGAAAGACATCGGGACCACCATCATGGGAGAAATTAGTTCTCCACAGATAACAGTCTACGTGGACGCTAAGCGATGTCAGAAGGCACGCTTAAATTCGAGGAGGATGCTGTCAGGGCCAAGTGACTTGTTAGCAGCTCCTGCTTGGGTAGAAATGAGGACATTGTTTTCCGTAACTGATGCCTCCAGTTCCATTGTCATGCCCGCCCCATCATCATGCCAAATGTGAGCTGGAAGATTTTTCAATGGCAGCCAGTTAATGAGGATGATAAGCGTGCAGCCTACCATAATGGAAGTCAAAGGGGCGTCCAATGCGACATAGGGTTTCTTGTCACCTGCCTTCATCATCAGTGGTAGTGAAAATCAGGGCCTGGAACCGTCGTCGCCTATTGGCTACAAGACAGTACATTGACGGAGCTACCAAAGCACATGGTCGCATACGTGGGTTCACACCACCATCCCTTCAAGGTGGCGTTATGAGGTGGCAGTACGTGAGGGCTGTGATATATGCTTTGGCGTAGTTCACTGTTGTACATCATTCAGGAGAAAATGACGCCATAGAGCAGCGCATCAAAAAGGGTTTCTTCCTCCAAGCTGCTTATGTGATGGAGAGCAAGTTTTCTGCAGAGCAGTGACGTGAATCTGATCTTGATAAGTTGCCGACAGTTAGCTGACTCCAGTAGGACCTCATTCAGCTTACAAACGCCACGTCTGTGCCACACCCTCTGGTGCTCGAGTGTGATGGTGTAAATGTACACTGCATGGTCGGAAAGAGCAACACGTCAATTCTCTGGCAGTTGGGTTTCCCTCACCAGCTAGCACAAGATATAAAAGCGATCCAAGCAAGTGGAAGAAAGTGCTGTGCACTTTGTGAAACCGAGATGATCACCATGAACACATCCCCACGAGTCCACAAGATGGAGATGGTCGACGATCAAGGCACGCTCTGCGCAAGGCGAATGATGTGTTGGCACATCTTTTGGGTTGAGGGTGGAATTAAAATCACCATCCAGCACCAGTACATCTTGCCGCCTCTCAAAAAGTGGCAAGACCGCCTCCACAAAGAGGGAGGAGCATTCCATTCACCTCCTGGATCCTGGACTGCTGGAGGCATGCCCCACATCCGGAAGATATTGGATGTCGTTGACAGGCAACCCTTCACAGATGAGGACTGCCACACCGCCATCAGTATCCAACGGATGGGAGACGAAAGACGAAAGAGATACACCAAATGGATTAAAAAAACCATCAACATTTACTTCTTGCAAGAGGGCCAGGTCAAACTCCACCACAATACACTCTGTATCGTGGAGCATCACCAGTTTATGCAGTGCACGGATAGTGTTGGCATTAATCGTAATTAGGCGATACATCTGTTCTGGCACTCCTCCTGTTGAGACGTGTAGTCCACCTGTGGCATCCAGCTGGGACAGACCACACAAGATGCTCAAAGACATGGCGTTCTCTGTGATGAGGTAGTGAGGGCGCAACTGGTGGAATTCACCCGCCTTCAGTATTCATAGGCCATTCCAATTCCTCCTGTACATCATCTGCCCAAGAAACAGAAGCAACACCAGTGCGTTGTCCAGGGGTAGAATCATTGGGTTGCTGCTGCATGTCAGTATCTTCCAGGGACATCTTGTTAAGGAAAGGCACAGGTGGCAGAGGGAGGGGGGGGGGGACTTAACGGACTGTCTGAACAAACTGCTGAGGCAGATGGGAAAGCAGGCACGCTCAACAGTAGGATTTCCGAGATCGATGAGTCGTCTGAAGCTGGTTTGCCATCTCGGCATGCCTCTTGGCTGACCCAAATTTCCACTTAGTGCCACCTATCTGCAGTCCACGTCCATGTCGTCCATGCTCCATGCTCGCTACTTTGAGATTCCCACAGGAGGTTGAACGTAATTGTCCATAAACACTGGAGGTGGTGGATTCATTTACCATCGAGTAGAATCAATTATATGAATGCATAGTGCTTTCGGACATGCCCAAAAGAACAGACGCCATGCGGAATTTTATGTATATTATGTGCAAGGGGGAGGGGGGGAGGAGGAGAAACAAAGGAAAGGGAAGGAACTATTGATGTCAGCTGCTTTGGGTTTATATGCGGAATCAGAGACAACAAGTGAAAATGTGTGCCGCACTGGGATTCGAACACAAGATCTGTGTACTAAGCAATTATTTAACCACTTCGCCATTTGCACTCAGTGTTCATCGCAATGTGCAGACTACCTCGGCACACCTCCTAAATGACCTCCATTCCCAATTAGCTCCATCTATACATAGTCCCCGTCCATGTCCTCCATGCATATGACTTTGAGATTCAACGTAATTGTGCATCCGCACTGAAGGTGGTGGATTCATTGCCCATCGAGGTGAACCAAGTATATGAATGAGTTCTGTCTGTTCTGTCGGCCATGTCGGAAAGAACAGACAACATGCATTCAGATAATTTATAGGAGAACGTTACTCATTGTTGAGCGATAGTGTTTACCTCAGTCATTGGCAAAATGCATAATACTACCGACTGGTTGAACATTCACAAATATGTTTACTCCAGAATAAATCCATATACCTGCAGCGGAGTGTAAATTTTTCTCTAATTTCCCTACGCAACTTTACAACACAACAATCCTTATGTCAAGGGTTCGAACTCTTACTCCATTCTAACACAGTTTTTTGTCAAGGGAATTTCTCAGCACCGTGCACTGACTAAAGATCTAAATATTTAGTCTTGTATTTAACTGTTATCTCTTGTACACCATTATCTGCAATGACATTAGTCCTAATGGTGATAGTGCAGCAATGTATGCACAAGATTTGCTGATTTAGGAAAGGTGGAGAAAAGTATTTCTGGAGTGAAGAAGTGATCGCGTTTGCGAATCGGTATTTCGGTCCTTACAGCACTGATGGCGAATTCGAGGATTCCGGTCTGCTACGCTGTTGTAACGATGCCTACAAAAGTGTAGCAGACCAGAATCCTTTAATAAAAGCATGCCATCTCAGTGTCATTGCAGGCACTATGGTTTCTATCATGTCTGCAAATCATACTCTTTGTTTTATATTTCCTCTGAGAGGTTCTAATCCAGTTATTAATGTCTCCAGAGAACTTTTGCGAACTTACTAAAATTATTTCAATTACTGGTTTTTGTCGGTATATTATATACTTGAAGTGAAACCAGTTTTCTTTCTTCAGTAGTTATCGCAGTGGCAAATGAAGTCCGTTTCCTCTTAGATGTGACACAAAGGTGAATATAGAAAAATTTTGGCTCAACTAGCAGGCACCTGAGGAACAAGTCATGTGCTTCACTCTCTTACACACGTATATAAACACACACTTTTCCTTCATATTTTTGTCTCGAACAGATGATAAAATAGAGCTCCAATTCAGATGTCCCAAAAGCAGTTATCGGCAGGTTTCCGTTGGTTGTTAGGTAAATGTCAGAAATTGAAATCACTTCCAATTTATTCCCAATTGGGGCCGTCTATACCCTACAAGCAGAAAGCCGGATATATGACTGTAATATACCACGACTGACAATGTGCTGGAGCTTAAAGAGACTACGCTACTCTTTGAGGCGGCGACTGGAAAATAATTTAAAAAAATTCTCCAAATCAAGTACTGGCATGCCAGCTGAGATGGTCACCATCTACCCATCTGTCATACAAATGAGTAAGCTCCAATCATTTGGTGCGCCGTAGTTCCAGCTACAATAGAACGAATGTTTATTAGTTCACCACCTTCACTCTTTTTGAAATACGTACCGATACAACCACAGACATCAGAATTACATTTTACCGCGTTAGAACACAATTTTCATCCTTCAGGTTCAAATCAGGTTTGCTAGTTTCTTCAAAGGTTTCCCACACTCGCAACTGTAAGATAAACGTCAGACCCAGTAGTCCTCTCAAAAATATTTCTAGCTGGACTTGCCTTGATCCTACATCTTCGAGGAACCGAGTAGACTAGCTAGAAAAACAGTCCAGTGCAATAACTGCCATTCCAAGGTTAAATATCCATTACTCATTCATGTACTGATCGGCCTGAGCTACAGTCGGAATCACTCTACGTGCTTGAATAAATCTTCATCCCGATGTTAGACGTCTTCAACACTTGTCGTCCGTCACCACATGTATAGGTCACCTGTGTCATCGTTTACCCAACGCCGTCATCATGCTTTGCCGTCAACCTGCCGCTGCCGGTCATCACCAGTGTTACCGTCAGAATCACGTCCACAGTCATCCACTGTCACTTCTCTTGTGAATCGTGTTGCCTATTCCTATAGTGCTCATCTACGGTATTGGAGATAGATTTTTCTACCACCACCACCACTATAATGTTCAATCACCTTAATTGTGTTTTTCCCATCACTAACACTCTCCCATCTATCCGTTGCTGCTGCCAGTTCTTTTTGTGTACGTGCTAGCAAGCCTTGATGAAAGTTCATTAGTTTTACTTCACTGGAGGTTGAGCTTTACTATAACACATATAAAACATTAGTTCAGTTTAGTAAAATTCTTCAATGTGCGAGTACTTAACTTGTATAAAATCCATGTCAATATGTATGACAAAACGTATTTAGTACTATCGCCGAAGAGATTGATAACAGTTAATTACTTTGAGTACTACTGTATGACAGTCAAATATAACATTCATTTAACCTTAACTACGGTACACAGTTCTAACTACTGATACTAGTGTGCTGTGCTCCTGGATCTGAGCTTTCAAAGAGTGGGGCGAGCTGTGCTGTACTCTGATGGAAGCAGCCTTCCAGCAACGGCGGCGTACCGAACCTCGTGAAGTCGTTTCTTTGCCGACGTCTGTCATTCGGGGCTGCGTCTGGTAGCAACTGTTTTTAGCTTGTGATTCCGTCGTAAGGTGCCAACTTTACTAAGGAACCTCACTCTTCGGGTAACAACACATTCCTGCCCTCCCCCCAACCTCTGCACCATTGTTATGTGTTGCTGGGTCATCTGACGACGGCGAAAAGAGGCTTGAATGCGGTCGAAGATGACGAGACAAGGACTGCATTAAAGGCCAGTAGCAGTTCTGCCCCAAGTATCCGACTTAAGAATGACAGAGAATACTGGCCGAAAAACCGGTCACACATGCGAGGTCACAAGCGCCGTGGTTGGGAGGACAGCAGGCGGAATTCCAGGGCCATCTTGGCGGAGCCTTCACGTACATCGGCTCTGGCTGTAGGTCCGGCGGCGACGTGCAGGGCCTGTGGGAAGACTTTATGCGATAGAATCACTGATACAAGAACGCCACAGTTGATTGTGGTGACGCAGGTGCAGCTCAGAGAAGCGTTGAAAGACATAAGACGGAAGCCCCGATTCTTGTGTGATGACACCGTACTCCCAACGCTTTTTCCTGCTAAAAACTATGAACAAAATTCCGTCCTGTGGCTGAAACTTTGTATGACCCGGTGGAACAAGCTGCAGAAGGTGTAACAGGGTACAGCGTCGACGACTATGTAATAATTCTGTTGATGACTTCCCGTGTTGTGACAAGTAGAAGTACAAATAACGAAATGCTTGCTCGTAAGTGTGTGAAGAACAGAGCTTCTCAGCGTCACTTTTGAACGTTCAGCTTCACCGTTTGATTGAGGGTGAAAAGGAAGAGTAGTTACATGTTTTATGCCGTTGTCTACAGAAAACTGTTGAAAATCGGCTGACGTAGGCTGTGGTCTGTTGTCCGAGATAGCTACCTCAGGAAGGCATTCTGGAAACAAGTAGAGGACAAAGCCATGAAGTACTAGGAGTGGTGACTGGTATCATGGGTACTACAAATGGAAATTTACTGTATGTGTCTATTGACAACAACCATCACATGTTCCAGATGCAAGCATTGTTATGTTCTGCATTTTGGTCCGCAGCTCGTGGTCTAGTGGCTAGCGTTGCTGTCCTTGGATCACGGGGTCTTGGGTTCGATTCCCGGCTGGGTTGGGGATTTTTGCTACCCGGGGTCTGAGTGTTCGTGTTGTCCTCATCATTCAGTCATCATCATCATTCGGGACTGTGGTTAGTTTGGACTGTGTAAAAGTTGTGCAGTTGAGCGCACAGACACTGTTCCACAACATCCTCCTACTTTCTCTGCCATTATCAAAGCGACTGAACCAGGTAGCACCAATGAAGCAATGTAGGTACAAATTAACCCAAAGCCAGGTTATGGAGTCAGTAAACCCTTGTCAATACTTACCACCACCGGTGCTGATCACTTTGTTAGGATTTCTACTGAATCATACTTCACTATTAGCCTTCTCGTCCAAAATAGTGTATTCACATGAATACATCATCAAGATCCGTTCCATAAGTATATTTTTGCCAATTGTGCTTGATGTACAGCACCCACTTAACAAATAACTGTACAAGCCCTTCCATCTGTCTCCAGTCCAAAGAATCCCAGTTCCACAAACAGAGCACAAACCTCAACTTCCGATCAACTTGTAATACGTGTAACCAGCATCACCGTACATTATTCTACAAATGCAAACCTAATACTCCCCAAACAAAGCAGAACTCACACTACCCATCTGACCTCTTGACACTTCTATGTATCCAAACAATTTCCTCTCTCCTTCATCAACAACATCCTCAAATTCTCTCTAAGGTAAACTCTACTGCTCACTCAATTTCGCACCTATGATGGAAAAATAGCCTAGTCCCAGAACAAACTCTTCGTTTTCCAGCCAACCGGACTCATTAGTTTAGGTAGTTTCATCTTCCCTACACTTCTGTCGGATTCATAACGAACCTCAACATCTCCACGTCTCCTAATCATTATCTATATCCCAACCCTCTTACACCATACTCCATACTGCGACTTACGACCTAAGGGCATAGTTCCCTCATCCCACATTTCAATATCTTCACCATCCTTTCAGCTATTCCACACATCCAAGCAACAAGAAGCTGTGCACCTTGAACCAGTGATGTCTCCTACACAATGGAATTACGCAGAGTAGACGCATCTTTTTCAAAATACTGACCTGAATCCCACCTGATGCGTCATAATCGACGGCATCACCTGAACAAGCAGCAGCACCATCGACATCATCATCAAGATACTAACAGCATCATGACACCTCATTCAGTCATGTTGTAACAATCACAATACTTTCGCTGTGTAAATATGAATTATCACATAACTACCACATGTGCTTTAAACAATGTATTTGTCTTATCTATGTCTTATCTTTGTATGGTTGAAGAGCAGCAACGTCGCTGTAGCCAGCGCACCGCCCAATTGAGGGAATAAAATTAACAATATCTAGCTGAGATTTGACAGAACACAACTTAACTGTACCATGGCCAGATTTCTGAATCAGTGCACTCTACTGGGTACCGAAATAAAAGTTATACAGGAATTGCCTTTCAGGGTAAATGATTAGAATGAAATTGTGCTCTCGCGTGTGCTCAGCTGAGACTTCACTCTGCTCCACCACCAGGTCCGTGGGATTTTACAGAAGAGAATTGAAAGCCCTACATCGGTCCATCTGCTCATTTGAGTACAATGTAAAAGAGATGAAAGGTACCCACATATGATTTCTGTCAATCATAAAATAATGATAACGATAATGTGTGGGTAATTAAGCTCACATGTGACAATCCAAGTATGACCGACCGCAATTTATTCTGCCCATGTATATGTCAGATATGTCAGTGACGGTATCCTTTAATTTTAGTTTCTGAATAACACCACACTATCCGCTGGAGCAAGAGAACAGTGTCGGTGTAGACATTAAGGTATTCATAAGCTCTGCTTAGAGTTACCATTGTAATGTGCTTAGCAACATTCATTTTTATTTTGTACTCCTAGTGGGACCGATACTTTCTCATTACCCCACCAGCTAACGAAAATCTGTTCAATCAACTAAGTCGCCGGCAGACAAAACCTTTCATTTAATGTGACTGTATGTGTGTTTGGGAAACCAAGATTATCCAGCGAGAGATATACATTAGAAATTAAAAATATGAGGCTGATATTCCAGTTCATTTACATGCAGTGTTTGTCTCATTTTATTTATTATTAGCATGTAAATTGTGATTGCTGTACATTACAAAAACAACTAACAGCAGTCCATCCGCTCATTAAGTTGGATCGAAGTCTCAGAGGATGTTCAAAACACACACACACACACACACACACACACACACACACACACACACACACACATTCGCACGCGCGTACAAGTGCACGTACACACATACTCGTTCACACATATACAGGCACAAGAGCACGCCCATCAAATATGCGCACGTATTTATAAGCATACACCCATGCAGATATTGCATAATGAGTTTTCTAGGCGCTTCAGTCTGGAACCGCGCGACCGCTACGGTCGCAGGTTCGAATCCTGCCTCGTGCATGGATGTGTGTGAAGTCCTTAGGTTAGTTAGGTTTAAGTAGTTCTAAGTTCTAGGTGACTGATGACCTCAGATGTTAAGTCCCATAGTGCTCAGAGGCATTTTTAGTTTTCTTGGAAACTGGGTAACACGATATATGTACTGAATGTGTTTACGCTGTTGCCACTGCACTTGCGCCGGCCGCAGTGGTCTCGCGGTTAAGGCGCTCAGTCCGGAACCGCGCGACTGCTACGGTCGCAGGTTCGAATCCTGCCTCGGGCATGGATGTGTGTGATGTCCTTAGGTTAGTTAGGTTTAAGTAGTTCTAAGTTCTAGGGGACTGATGACCACAGATGTTAAGTCCCATGGTGCTCAGAGCCATTCGCACTGCACTTGCCCATTCGCCTTGTTGTAAGCCATTGAATTTCTTGTTCTGGAAACACTGAGCAATGGTTAGCCCGCAGATTAGCTTATTGGCCTCACATGCAGGAGGATGCCGGTTGAAATCCGTGTCCTGCCAATTTCTTTCCCCGTAACCATTCTGCACTTGTGGTCTGTCTCTAACGACGTCGACGTCGATCGGACTTCAAATCCTAGCGTACAGGACTGCAGAAGTGGGTTAGGTGGGGGCCTCCGAGTCAGTAGAGTTCATTAAAATAATATTCGCGATGAAAAGGTGTACAATTGAGGCACTTTGGGAAGTAACCACCTACCTGTAAAGTTTCCGAGGGTGGCATAGAAGATTGAAACAGGACCTTGTTAGCATGGGCGCTGGTAAGCAAGAGGGAGAAGCGATCACGCTTTGGTCCCTCGCTACCCGCGTCCGTTGCAATTCGTGATTCTCTTTTGGCCCTTATTGGCCAGGAACCGTGAATCAAGTACACTCTAAGTGCAACCGAACAGCAGTGCTGACCATGTGAATAGCAGAAGTTCAGCAGCACTTGCTGAAATTGCAGGTGGGCTATGAACCGTCTTCTCAGAGTGTCAATTTGAAGTAAAATTTTTCGGAACATTGTTCCATGAAACAGCGATCTAATAATATTCTAATTTATTTAGTAAACACAGTCGTGATCGCATATAAGTTGTTATTTTTTATTTGTGGATGACCGGTTTCTACTACAGAGATCATAATCAACTCTTCATTCCTTGGTGATAGGAATCGCTGGCTTGGAGCAGGTCTGACCGTGCTGGAGCTGAGAACACTGCTCAATGACAGCACGGATGGGTCTGCTCCACGCCAGCGATTCCTATCATCCAGAAATATAGATTCGATGATGATCTCCGATGTAGTTCGAAACCGGTCAGCCACAAATAAAAAGTAACAACTTTTATGCGACCACGACTGTGTTTACTGAATAAATTGAAATAAAAGAGCCGGCCGGAGTGGCCGTGCGGTTCTGGACGCTACAACCTGGAACCGAGCGACCGCTACGGTCGCAGGTTCGAATCCTGCCTCGGGCATTGATGTGTGTGATGTCCTTAGGTTAGTTATGTTTAATTAGTTCTAAGTTCTAGGCGACTGATGACCTCAGAAGTTAAGTCACATAGTGCTCAGAGCCATTTGAACCATTTAGAAATAAAAGAATGGAAGTTCCCAATAAAACTTTTTAATATTTATTGCCTTACCCCTACATGCAGTTGGTTCCCGTAGACTGTATTCGAGAACAACATGCTTGTAGTGCTATTGGTAGCACTCTCCATCCTTCCTTGTTCTGAGAACCTTCCTTGTGCTAGCATAATCTTTATCGCAGACGATGTGGAACAGTTTTGGCCTCGGATATACTGCTATAAGTGGACACTATAATGCTGTCATTTCAGATACAGTCTGCTGGATGGTGATGAATTAGGCCTTAGTACTACTATCTCCGTATAACTGACACGGTGTAGCGGCTCTTAAAATTATAGAGGAACCAAAGTTCCAGCAAAAGAGTCGGGTGGATGATGCGGTCGTTTGTGATGGAGCTGAGATTCCAAAATGTAAAAGATGTCGGAGAAAACAAAGTATGTTATTTTTAAAGAAAACATTCGGACATTCTCCCTAACTAATTTCGGGAACCACAAAAAATATAACTTGGTGGCCGGTTTGCAGTTTGAAACGAATCGTTGTAAGTTGGCCAGGCGTAAAACTTGTTGAGACTCTGAGGGGGTGTTATAGATTTGCTAACGTTCCGATGCATTTAAATGAAAAGAGTCGTCAGGCTATAGGATGTTTATGGTTAATGCATTTACGTATAACAAAGTTTCAATATCAGAACACTGTAGGGAGCATTGGGAAGACCTGCACTGGATCGACAACTTGTGCAGAGAGAGACACCCGAACCTGAACACAAATGTTTTTGAAGTCATAGTGAAAAGGAGCGATCTTCTTAAGCAGTAAAACCAATAGTCGGAAGAAATGATCGAAATTCGGAAACTTTCGATCAAACTGGTTATTTGCTTCAGCACACGGTAGCTGACCTTTGAGGCCCTTCAATAACGTAGAGAAGTAGGAGCAAGAATTCTATTGTTGAACATGAACGAACTATGTAGGCGGTATCTGTGTGAGTCTAACGCACTGTAGCCACATAAAGAGTGTTAGCGATAGACGTCTGTTCGACAGCTGTCTTTTCCCTATGATGCTGTTTGGTGGAAATGACACTGCGGAAGTGGCGTTGTGTCAGCGTTCGTAGGGCAAGGCGAGGGCTTCCTCTCGTTAGCGGAACACACGAACAGCAGTGCTAGCAGAACTCGTGCACTTCTCCCGCTAAATTCTTAAACCGTCTTTTCTTCTTCCTTTTCTTTTTGGTCAGTTTACGTGTCCCTTCCGTGTCTCCACTCTAGGCGGCGGTCTGTCCCGCCACGCCCTTGGCACCGCTTCGCTTAGTCGAGTGACAGAGAGTTTTTCTGAGGTGATTGTCTCCCTGCTGCACCAGTTCGAAGCGCAGGCGGAGCCGTTAGTGCTGACGTCGACGCCGCGCAGCGCTGCTGTCAATTGTTTCCCGATACGCGGCGGCCAATTTGCCGGTGCTGGCTTTTTGTGCGGCTCCTTCCATCAGGGTGGCTTTTGTCCCGGAACCGCCTGACTCCGTCTAAGGCGCCGCCATCCACAGCCATTCATCACGGGGCAGAATAGAATGTGTCAGACTGGAAAAAAAAATCTCTTCTCTTTTTTACACAGAGGCATAATCCATTGCAGCTCTGCTTCTCTTCCAAATATTATCATGGTCCATCTAGCACCGACAGGCTATTGTTCGCTGTTGCTCACCAAAATTGCAGCACCACGAAGGCGACATGATACGAAACATTAAACTGTCATTATATATATATATATACATATATATATATATATATATATATGCTTAGATTTACAAACGATTGACTTTTCAGCACAACCGCAAAAAATAGGCAGGGCGGACAACATCGAAATTCCACATCTACAGAAAGATTGCGCAACTGTTTTCCCATTTAGGTATAGATTTCGAACAACGATAATGTGTAACAAGCTTGTGTTACGTGTCGTGTAGCTAGAGGATACGCTCTCATTGGTCAAGACTATAGCTGTCAAGCGAATATGACATCGATGCGTTAAGAAGGGGCATACTAAACCTCGTGCCGAATCTTAGCCGTGCCCAGTGGCCGCGCGGTTTGAGGCGCCATGTCACGGATTGTGCTGCCCCTCCCGCCGGAGGTTCGAATCCTCCCTCGGGCTTGGGTGTGTGTGTTGTTCTTAACATGTTAGTTTAATAGTGTGTAAGTCTAGGGACCGATGACTTCGGCAGTTTGGTCCCTTAGGAATTTACACACATTTGAACAATTGATTTATCGAATCTTAAGTGTCCTCGTGACTATTACCCGAAAGAAAGATTGTTATGCCTCTTGTAGCAAGAAGAAACGTCTACAAGCACGTGCTGGAATTCGATATCAGTAGTGCCGTGGCCTAACGTTTATCGTTCCACGATATTGCTGCTCTCATTGGTCAGAATGCCATGACTGTCATACTTATATGATATAGATGTCAATTAAATATTTCTCGGTATGTGACTACATTGCCACGGTGTTAAATGAAATCTAGTTAATTAGGTAGTTAGTAACTAGCTGCCGGCCGCTGTGGCCGAGTGGTTCTAGGCACTTCAGTCCGGAACCGCGCAGCTGCCACAGTCGCAGGTTCGAGTCCTGCCTCGGGCATAGATGTGTGTGATGTTCTTAGGTTAGTTAGGTTTACGTAGATCTAAGTCTCGGGGACTGATGACCTCAGATGTTAAGTCCCATAGCGCTTAGAGCCATTTGAACCATTTGAGGAACTAGCTGAGTTAACAAATACACGCTGACGAAGGCCTTAGCAACAGTGGCCGGAACTTCGGAGAATTTGACACACTGACAATGTAGTCATGTACCTAGATGTATTTTATTGACTGTGACAACGGCTGTGAAAACCTGCGCTTACGTGATGTCAATGTGAAGGGGCATACTCAAAGCCATGACGAATGCAAGAGCTCCATGCTACTAGCACCCGAAAGATTATTTGTCTTCTGCCCCTTGTAGCAAGAAGAAACGTCTGCCAATACGTGTCGGAATTGACTTCAGTAGTGCCATGGCCTAGCGTTTTTCGTTCCTCAATACTGTTCTTCTCACTCGTCAGAATGCCATTACTGTAATGCAATTATGCTAGCAATGTATTCAGATGAGCCATACTCAACTCCACATAGATTCTCAAAAGCCAAACGCGACTAGCGCCCGAAAGAAAGTTTGTGTTATGCCTCGTGTAGCAAAAGGAAACGTCTGCAAGTAGATGTCGGAATGGAATTCGATATCAGCAGAGTCGTGTCCAATAGCTTAACGTTCGATGATACTGCTTCGCTGCTGGAGCAGAATGCCATGACTGTCTCGCCAGTGTGATATCGACGTGGAGACTTTCGATCGACCCACATGGCTAGCAATTTAAAGGACAGACGTTTTGTTCTATCCGCCATGCAGGATAGCATAGCCATATCACTTAATTTGAATCGGGAATGGGTTGGTTTCCAGCTAGACGAGTTTCCACACACACTGTACTGTGCTGTTAGCAGAACGACCATTGTTGCGACTTTCCTTGACAAGAGGAAGAGAAAGGTGCGCAGACAGTGTTGCCTAAAGCGACAACACTATACTCTTGACATCACTTCGTTTTTTACGACGAGTGTGGTTCTGTGTAAAACATGACAACGGGCATATATGTTTATATGTTTGTGAGCGCTCTGCTGAAAATGAACATTACCAGACCTAGTGTGATGGTGTGGGCTACTCATGTGTACATAATGTATAAGATCGGGGACTGCTCTGTGTTATCGATGTCTTCGTGACGTTTTCACCTAACAAGATACGTAACACTGCATGTTGTCTGTGGTGTCCCATACTAGCTCCATTCGGAAGGTGTCCGGCTGTTACTGTGGCCAGCACATGAAAACATACGGTCATGCGTTGTTGAGAGACTGGCACGCCAACACTCCCTAGGCATTACGATTGATGGACTGTCACAGAGTTAAGGAAGCATGCAATTTCTTATCCATATCCGTTCTACGAGATTTCGAGATTGCAGACGATCGTCGTAAACTGCACTCCACGATGTTTCGACTGGACACCTGCCAGTCATCTTCAGGTGAGCATCGAAGAGTGACGAAGATGTTCTCCGTTTCGGTGAGAGTATTGCCACGCATGCGTTTGAATCACAGTGACGCAAGGACCACAGCGCCCGGCGGCAGAGCCCTTGCTGGTGGAATTGCAAGATCAGCTGTCTTCAGCGTTGCTACTGTCATAGCCATGGGAGTATTCTGGCGTCTTCATATGGTGCAAATTTCAGAAATGAGGGAATTCTGCGCACAATCCATCTGGGAGTCACTTTCACGGTTCATTAGATTTCCAACGAAGCGTATTTCAGCAGATCCTTTTATAATGGAGTCCCAAAAAGATGTTGCTGTGAGCAAAATTAATGTTTTGTCGTACTCCATTGAATGTCAGTTAGAGATACAATGTTCTGCAACTGCAGACTTGCTGGGTTGCAGAAGGCGAGTACAACGTTTGCTCTGTGCAACGTTCTTCCACGGTGCGTATTGTTTGTCCTATATAGGCCATATCACACTGGCTGGATATTTTGTAAATTGCTAACTTCCGCAATAAGAAATTATCCTTCACTGATTCCCCCAGGTCCCAAATCTTAGATGGTGGGCCGAATATCACTTTCATCTGAAAGTTATTAAGGATTCTTACTATTTTGAAGGAAATATATCCAATGAAGGGAAGAAAAGCCAGGGACTTTGCTGGCGCGTTCTCCTCTTTATTCATTTTCCGGTTCTTGGTTTTAGCTGAGAATGTCATGTTAATTTTCCGGGTAAAGTACCCATTGTCTCTAAACACTGACTTTAAATGTGCAAGTTCCTTAGCAAACTAGCTGCATCCGATACTGTATGGGCTCTGTGTACAAGGGTTTTAAGCACACTCATAGTTTTGGATGGGTGATGGCAACTTCAAGAGTGTAAGTACAGATCAGTGTGAGTGGGCTTACGATAAACAGAATCTCCCAGAGAGCGTCACTCTTCCGTCTAACCACATCCAGGAATGGGAGACAAACATCTTTCTCTAAATACATAGGAAATCGAACGTTCTTATGAGTGGAGCTAAGATGATGTAAAACCTCCTTTAACTTATATTCTCCCTGGGGTCACGCTATGAAAGTATCATCCACATACCTCTAAATCACAGTTGGTTTAAGGACCGCTGATTCAAGTGCTCTTTCCTCAAAAGCTTCCATAAAAACGTTAGCCACTGTTCAAAACCTTCTGGTTTGAAGATAAAATAGGTTGAAGAAAGATCGTGCCGAAACAAAGCAGAGATGCCCATATGAAATTGTTTACCAATTAGTGCCCCGGTGTCTCTTTGTAAAAATAGATACTCCATCAAAACTCACTAACAGATCCAAATTACTTAGGTGGAGAGTCCCACTATGTTGATCAAATCAGCTGAGTTCCGTGTATGATGTGGACATTTGCCAACCAGTGGTGTCAGCAAGAAAGCAAGTTGTTTGGCTAAATCGTATGTGAGGGCGTCAATATTACTCACTCCACTCTCTGCAGCGCTCTTGGGGCTACTCGACATGGACAGGCTATTTTTCTCTGAAACTGTCCGCTATCATATTTCAGAAGATGATATGCAAATTCCCTTGATCAAGTAATCGTTCAGCTACCCTGCTCTGTAATTGCAGATGTGGATTAACGTACCCAGTTGCTGTTTTCGTTACACTGTTGGCTTTTCTACCTGTCCTACGTAGTTGGTGGACGTTTCGAAGACTTTAAAGCCTAAAAGGTGAACGGTCAGACACACTGCTGCAGGTAATCATATTATATTCCTGTCCAGTCCTTTCTCCCAGCTCTTTCTCCGGGAGGGTTACTGGATACGCTTTTTCTATCGAAAGAAACAGGGAATTCTTTGAAGAAGGCAAGATAAGACGTCTCTATGCAAGTGTGGCTTCCCTCAGGGCGTGTGAACGTTCGTTACGTAACCTCAGAATAAACTTTCAGAACTCCGCTTTCTGATTGCCCCGTACTGTTTTCGGGACAGCCCGCAGTTTTTCGCTCTGTGTATGTACAGAGCATCGGGTAGGCTGTTTTCACAATGGCACCTCGAAAAACAGCCCAGTTCCAGAACAGGCGGGAGGAGCACACTTCGCTTTAGATATTCATAAAGTAATGACTTCACTTCAGGCTTTTGCAGAGCAAACGCATCTCGTTAGGCTTTTGCAGAGTAACGACTTCAGGTTAGGGCAGGAGAGATTACTGATGAGACGAACTTTGCTGCCACTGGAAGGACGTCTGCTTTTAAGCACTAGCAAAGAGAGGGCGGAATTTGAATTCTGCAGCCGCCACTGCCTCCGACAACTTTATTCACACTCCGTTTGTTCTGGTAAGATAGGTTATTGTCACACGTGGGTTCGTCATTCAGAGACAAAATTAATTTGCTCACTTCAGTTCTTTGTTCTCAATCCACATTTTGTTTACCCTGTGGTGTTAGCTCCTATCTTTCCGTATACTCACTACTTTTCGTTAATAACTTATGCAGTCACTGACAGTGTCCACAACTTATTAATGTAACCGTGTTTCATCTTCTTCACACATCTGTGCCAAGCTTATATTTCAGAATTTTATTCCCTTGTCCTTTTCTCAATGGTTTTTTATGAGTGTTTGTGGGTACTCTTATGTGTAACGACAATATATCTAATCTGTTACATTCATTGGTACAAGATCCCGTCTCCTAGTGTGGTACCCATTAATTCCATGCTTAATTTGGCCCACCCCTGTTAACATTCACTTAATAAGACGATTTCCTTTGCTCAACAGTTTTCTTGTTTTGAATTAATTTGCGTGATAACTTGGGGTGGTTCCTTAATCTGTTGGTTTCGAAAGTTCTGCCCTGTGCATCTTGAAAGGTATGCTCCAATCACAACCGACACCACACACAAGATTTCGCCCTTTCCCGTCCTGTCGTCAACAGCATCACAGCATGAAATTACACTATTACAGAAACCTACGCGCGACAGGAACAGAAACACTTAGGAATGTTCGCTGTATACAATGAGTCACTAGAGTCGGTCAGTTGGCAGCCTTGAAAATATTTTACTTTGATTCTTTTTCATAATGTAGAGGATTCAGGAGAAATAAAGAATGCCCTTCAAGCGGTTCGTAAGACGTCCAGAGTAAGCAGAAACCGTCAGTTGGGCTTCCCTGAATTTGTATGTTCAATGGAGTAGCTTCACATTAGTCTAGTGAAATGGTTCCAAAATTTTCTGAGACCATTACCCCTTAGTGCTATCAGTCATTAGCTAGCACCCTCGACCTACCATCAACAACACTAATGTCTAACTAAAATTCAGAAAGAAAAATTATTTTCTCTGAACGGTTGTATTTTTAGAATGGCAAAACATAAATGGTATTTAGTTCCTGTAGGTCTTTTATTAAACCACAAACAGATGACGCAATGAGTCAACTGGTTCTACTTATTTTTAAGATTTTTTAGATAATGTTAAAACAATTCTCAGTGCATTGAGTGTGCTATCTACAATTCCTCCTCCGAAAATAAAACCAACTATCCCTATTGAGAATCACAACTATTGCAAAAAAATGCTTTCTCAGCACCATTCCTCTCTCTTGGAACACTTGTTTGCCTGTACCCCTACTTAAAATGAGATTGAAAGCAAGTTAAATGCGTGCACTATATTTACTGTTTGTAAATAACTTGATTGTTTGGCAACTTAATTCTGAAATAGAAGAAATTGGAAGACTTAAGATTGCCAATGCTTCGTTGCTGACCACCGCTACTAATAATAATATTAATAGTAGTACTAATAATGATACTGTGTGGGTCCTACGGCATCAAAATAGCCATTAAGTAGTTGCTGTGGTGTTGTGCTGTCACTTACAGTCCGACTATAATTATTTGATGGTTGAAGTCCGTCACTTGCCGATACAGTGTTGCTACATCGGCTGCCGGCTAACGCTCAGTAATAAGCGACACACAAACACGGATGATCACTACAAAAATGGTTGGTTGGTTGGTTTTGGGGAAGGAGACCAGACAGCGTGGTCATCGGTCTCATCGGATTAGGGAAGGATGTCGGCCGTGCCCTTTCAGAGGAACCATCCCGGCATTTGCCTGGAGCGATTTAGGGAAATCACGGAAAACCTAAATCAGGATGGCCGGACGCGGGATTGAACCGTCGTCCTCCCGAATGCGAGTCCAGTGTCTAACCACTGCGCCACCCCGCTCGGTACTACAAAAATGCTGTTAATGTGTAACGCGGAGTAATGTTGAAAGCGGCTGGCGCAAGATATGACGGAATTACGAGATGTTCTGTCGACAGCTGATTTTTTAGTGACCAATTACTGAACTGCGGTGGACGACGCGATTTGTAGCCCTGAATTTAAGCTCGTGTCCGTGCCTAGCCACAACCTCGTGATGTGATGTGCAGTGTATCGGGAAGAATGGCTATCAACAGTCAGCGCAGAACTAAAATCACAATCGCTTTGTTCACGGCGATAAAGCTAACCTCTACGAGCCAACTCTGCTGTAAAAAACAAAGTGTAATTTCTCGCTATCATTCATTTCTTACCTGAAACAATCCTTACACTGGCTACTCGAACTGCCGTTTTGCCAACCGATGAGCAGTCCTGGTTGGAACTTGGTTGCAGGTTATATGTGATAACATGCAGATTCCAAACGAAAGAAGAGTAATGGGAAGAAGTAGAAGAGTAAGATAAAAAGTCAGTACTATAATGAAAACGCTATGGCACGGTATTAGAAATTAAAAAAAATACATTTAAACTAGTTAATTGAGTAAAAATGGCAATAAAGGTCTTTCGATTATGTTTAGCCGACCGCTGTGACCGAGTGGTTGTAGACGCTTCAGTCTCTGTTAATTCCCATTGTGAGGCCTTAATCAAGTCGGAAATATTTTCACATGATTCACCCTCGTACAAATAACAACTGCGTCAATTCACAGCAATTTAATGTCTTGCGAACACGATGCTACAGCCATCTGCAACGGTGCCATCGTCAGGGTAGCCTATATTGACTGAAGTGATAGATATCAAATATGGATCTAGTTTATTTTGCATTTTATTCCCCTTCTGTACATTACAATCCTCACCAATTATTGTACATCTGGCCTGTACGTTTCTTAGATGTACGTGACACATAAAGTGAAACAAAATAAATAAGTTACTAAAATACAATCATCTGTAGTCTCAACTATATCAATAAGTTCATCTAATGTCACCTGTCCTCTGCAACTAATAGTCAAGGAGTTCAAGCCTTTGTTTGTACCAGCATCACTTTTTACAGTTTTGTATACCTCTTACTACTGAATTTCATTTTCTTATAAGGAAATAACGATCAACCTACTGACAAAGTGTAGCTTCTAAAGCAAAAATTCGCTAATACGATTTTTATATGGTTATTTATGAAAAAAACAGTAACATAAATTTATGTTCTCAATTATGATATTACAACTGAAACTCTTACACCCCGAAAGATGACAAATACGATTAAGAGCTGAGGGGTGGCGCACCACTCTCTCACTTTAACAACACTGTAGTCAGATTAACATTCGTATTTTAGGTTATGATCTCGGTGTTCCCCGGCACCACATTTGGTATATATGGTTTATGACTTTTAGCATGAGGAAACTGTTGGCAAAATATTCATATAACTGCATGTCTAGCCTGTAGGGAACTTGTATCTCAGGGGCCATAGTGAAAGCGACGGAGAATAGGGAGAAAGATTGATTACGGGCCAGAAATGCTGTGTCCAGCGACCTGGCTGTGCAAGTGATCATGGGAAGCAGCACTCTGTGCATTGTACATGCAGAGGGACTTTGGGCTATGGCACTCCCCTCTCTTAGGTTCGTACCAGGAGGGCACCGATTTTCAAAACATTTTACCTGGGCCAGTCGACAGAAGGTGGCCAGATGGAAGAAAGTGGGTGGATGAAGCCATTTAAGAGAGACTGCTGTAATCTCAGCTTTTGTTTATACATTGGGATGGTCATAAAACACTAGCATTCTCATGTTAGAAGCTAGGACGATACGGAGTGGCTAGTAGACATGTTTAGTGGAGCCGGGACTGTAACTCCCCTGATGCCAGGAAGTCGCCAAGTTTTTTGCGAGTGGAACAAAAAAAAAAGTATTTCACGGGCGCGACTGTCTGGGAAGCTTAACAGCCCGCTTTCAGAAATAGGAAATGGTCGGCCGGGGAAGATTAGATCTCTCCATAAATAAGGGTCTGTGGTCCCATCTACTAGGTAGACGTGTTTTGCCAAAAACATGGCAATGCTTACTAGGGATGGGTCGTTCGCGAACTAACGGATCCGGTGGAACTGTTCACCTAGATGGACGGAAGGAGCGAGGAACTAATTCTACGGAACGACGGCCGGACTCGTCCTTTTTCGTGTGGCCACTCACCGCAGTTCCACTGTCGACTGCGTCATGTTAGTTAAGTATAGAGTTGTTGTGCGTTTCGTTCGTTGGGCACGCCCATTCTAAATCTGTTTCAAACCTTTCTTGAAATCTGGAATTGAATTCAGTGGTTCTTCTCGTAGTCTATTCAGCGTCCACGACCGATAATTAAAATGTATTTTATAATTACGTAAAGTACATAAAAATTAGATTGTATGTAATACACACATCATTTCAGGTAACAAAAGGGCATATTAGCTTACTTCATTATTTCGATAAACAGCAGAAGACATACTTATAAAAAGACAAGGTTTTGTTATTACACGCGCAAAGGAAGTCGGCACAGCACACACGAGGGGCCATTTGCCGTCTTTCTATGATCCAGGATTAAACAGCATGTTCGTTGTTATGGAAGAAGGCAGACCGAATTACAATCGAATGAAACCCGCACTCCGTAATCGATTGTCTGGAGTCACATTTTGTAAAGAGAATATGATAACGTCTACAATATTATTTCAGTGGTAGTGCGTGGCGCACGAAAAATCGGCCGAGTGCTAGACTGCTCACTGTCACCCACTAATCGTCACCTATAGTTTCGAAGTAATTGGCGAGCAGTTTATACTCGAGGCAGGTTTTTCGTGCACCACCTTACATTATTTCGGTGCGATCAGCCACATAAAGCTATAGTTGGCTAAACGAGAGCTTTTGCAGAATCACGGAAATTAGCTCTACAAGTATGTGAGAGTTCTGTAATGAATAAAAGTTCTGTACTCCAGGGGGGAGGCAAGTTCCCCCTGTTGGCGCTTTCAATCCCTCGAACATCCAGACTACTAATTTTAAATTTTTCGTAAGAACCGTATACCATACACAAATGAACGGTGAACGAGTAAAAATGACTGGTTCTAAAAGAAAGAGCAATTACCAGTGAACTAGTTCCCAAGAATGAACGAGTTTGCCCATCTCTAATTGCTTACTGTGAAAACAACGCCTCCCTAGTCTAAAATCTTTTTTTTTTTTCAGACGAGACAGATTTTGAATCACTGATTGGCTCCCTCAGGGTATGCAAAGCAGAGGTTTGCTCCCCCAGTGTGGAAACCCTGGTGCTGTGTCTGGATTGGCTACCAGGCCAACCGAACACTCAAGAGGCGAAGACAGTTCGATTGGTTTATTCAATGTGGAGGAGGTTTCTGTGGCTTCGTGCAAAGTTAGGTGTGATTCTTTGTCGTATTTGTCTTTTGGTGCTCCCCTAGTGGAGACCTTCAGGTCTTTCCCTAGTGAGCGAGACTTGTGGTCTGTATCATGTGCCCCCAACTGTACCAACAGTGGAACTAAATACTTTCCCAGACATAATGTGTGTCATGAGGGTGAACTAATTCGTCCTTAGTCGGCTGTCTGACGTTTCACAATTCCGGCACGCACCGTCATGCCTTTGAGTCAAACTGATTTGGCCAGATCAGCGAATGGGTGCACCTCACATTGACATCTGCCAGGATTTTGTGGCTCTGATAGGGAAGTTTCCAACGTTCCAATAATCACAACGCCAGTCTGCGTAGTTTGCAAATCTTCGTGGACGCATTAGAACATTACAGCTGCTGCAGCGCGCCTCTCTACGCCCACAGTGTGCAGTTTTCTGCTGCCACGTGAATCAAGGTGAAGGGGTGAAGTATTATTGTACCAGCGTTGGTTGTTAAATGATACTCATGGCCCCCAGTTCTCTGGTGAACTTTGTCGTAGTTGATACCATTTTAAAAGAATTGGGCTTTATAGTGGATTCATGTAAATAGTCAGATTGCGTTGTAAAAGGGTTAATTAAGAGGAGAATCTGTGTGGTTTCCACCCCAATGAATCATTTGCCAATCAAGCACCATCCCTTTTCTGATGTGTCTTTGTCATTCTTTGGTAAGATTTATTTGTTGGTTGTAGTTATAAAATGATGAAAAAAGACTTGTCATTATCTTTGTACACTTAAATACGCCACTGTTCTCATTGATACTCCCTCATCTATTGACCAATTATTTTCTTGTGGTAACATGTGGTAACAAGCAATTCAAGGTTCAGTCTTATTAAATTAGTTAACTTGACCACTAATTTGTGTTCTGAATGTGACCACAGACTTAGGCAAGAAAAGTGCCATGAGTAAAGTAACTTATTTCTCAAGAAAATTACGGATGTAGCTCACGATTTGAAGGTTATTGACGATATTATACTTTTCTTTATATAAAGACAATAACATTTAACATCACTCAGAAATATATTTAGCAAGCATCGGCTTGCGGAGCATATTATATACATTTAACATGCTTCTACCGGTATAGTATGCTCCTGTTGAAGAGAGAAATGGCAGGAAAAACTGCATGTGACTTGTGAATGGCCGGCCGGTGTGGCCGAGTGGTTCTGGGCGCTTCAGTCTGGAACCGCGCGACCGCTACGGTCGCAGGTTCGAATCCTGCCTCGGGTATGGATGTGTGTGATGTCCTTAGATTAGTTAGGTCTAAGTAGTTCTAAGTTCTAGGTGACTGATGACCTCAGAAGTTAAGTCCCATAGTGCTCAGAGCCATTTGAACCAGCCACTTGTGAATGCATAATGTTCTTCTAGAAGGATGTGCTTAAACAGGTAGTCACTGAGGCTATACGTGCCATGAAAATATCTATATTATTATTTTCTATATTAACATGACATTCTGAGAGAATAGCTGAACAGCAATTTCTCTAATACACTCCTGGAAATTGAAATAAGAACACCGTGAATTCATTGTCCCAGGAAGGGGAAACTTTATTGACACATTCCTGGGGTCGGATACATCACATGATCACACTGACAGAACCACAGGCACATAGACACAGGCAACATAGCATGCACAATGTCGGCACTAGTACAGTGTATATCCACCTTTCGCAGCAATGCAGGCTGCTATTCTCCCGTGGAGACGATCGTAGAGATGCTGGATGTAGTCCTGTGGAACGGCTTGCCATGCCATTTCCACCTGGCGCCTCAGTTGGACCAGCGTTCGTGCTGGACGTGCAGACCGCGTGAGACGACGCTTCATCCAGTCCCAAACATGCTCAATGGGGGACAGATCCGGAGATCTTGCTGGCCAGGGTAGTTGACTTACACCTTCTAGAGCACGTTGGGTGGCACGGGATACATGCGGACGTGCATTGTCCTGTTGGAACAGCAAGTTCCCTTGCTGGTCTAGGAATGGTAGAACGATGGGTTCGATGACGGTTTGGATGTACCGTGCACTATTCAGTGTCCCTCGACGATCACCAGTGGTGTACGGCCAGTGTAGGAGATCGCTCCCCACACCATGATGCCGGGTGTTGGCCCTGTGTGCCTCGGTCGTATGCAGTCCTGATTGTGGCGCTCACCTGCACGGCGCCAAACACGCATACGAGCATCATTGGCACCAAGGAAGAAGCGACTCTCATCGCTGAAGACGACACGTCTCCATTCGTCCCTCCATTCACGCCTGTCGCGACACCACTGGAGGCGGGCTGCACGATGTTGGGGCGTGAGTGGAAGACGGCCTAACGGTGTGCGGGACCGTAGCCCAGCTTCATGGAGACGGTTGCGAATGGTCCTCGCCGATACCCCAGGAGCAACAGTGTCCCTAATTTGCTGGGAAGTGGCGGTGCGGTCCCCTACGGCACTGCGTAGGATCCTACGGTCTTGGCGTGCATCCGTGCGTCGCTGCGGTCCGGTCCCAGGTCGACGGGCACATGCACCTTCCGCCGACCACTGGCGACAACATCGATGTACTGTGGAGACCTCACGCCCCACGTGTTGAGCAATTCGGCGGTACGTCCACCCGGCCTCCCGCATGCCCACTATACGCCCTCGCTCAAAGTCCGTCAACTGCACATACGGTTCACGTCCACGCTGTCGCGGCATGCTACCAGTGTTAAAGACTGCGATGGAGCTCCGTATGCCACGGCAAACTGGCTGACACTGACGGCGGCGGTGCACAAATGCTGCGCAGCTAGCGCCATTCGACGGCCAACACCGCGGTTCCTGGTGTGTCCGCTGTGCCGTGCGTGTGATCATTGCTTGTACAGCCCTCTCGCAGTGTCCAGAGCAAGTATGGTGGGTCTGACACACCGGTGTCAATGTGTTCTTTTTTCCATTTCCAGGAGTGTACATATAGGCACAGAGAAGTTATATTTTCCATTGGTAACAATGGCATGGGTCAGTTTAATGAAGCGTATACTGACGCCATCTGTTGTAGGCTAGAAGAAAGAAGTTGTACTAGAAGTTTTAAACTCCTCTCCAAAAATCGTTTTTGAAGGACAACAGCCGTATGTGGGCTAAGGGCTCTGGCGTTAGGATTTGCATATTCTGTACAAGGAATAGTAGTAAATAATAACAGCGATGCTGTCACTGTTGGTTGGTAGTATTTACCCGCAAAATGCAACCTAACACTAGATTGCGTACTTACGGCTATCCTGTGGGACCGTTTTCAGTACGACTTGAGAAGAGAGAGAGATTAGTAATTGATCACCGATGCGTCGGTTCTCGATTGGGTTCAGTAGACGTACGGATTGAGCTCGCGAAGGGGTTTTCTTAATCGACCTTTTGATCCGGATTGTCTTCACGCAGTCAGAATCTTCGATGAAAATACCTAAGGGACCTATTTGAGTATGAAAATGTAAATGACAGCAGATTAGTGGAATTTCGTAAGAGAAAGATTAACAGATCGGAAGTTGAATACATTAGTGGTCTCCGAAATACAATCGAGACACCGCGATAAACAGCGAATCTGTAACAAAGCTCATATACAATTTGAACATCATTTTTGGTTAGTGAAAGAAAATAATAAGAAGAAAATTTCTGCATCGTAAAGTATTAATATATTTTGAACAAATTGGCTTTAAACTTCTAGACATTGACAAATACACAATAAATACATGACTTACATCTAATATTTCTTTTGTACATGGCGCAGTCCAATAATCGCTGCTTTGTCAGTCCGTTCCTTCCTAAAATTAAATGTCCTTGCGTGTGAGTAAGTACATTAAATCTTCACCCGAGTTACCGAAACGTTTGTTCGTCGTTTCACATAGTTTTTACACAAAATAAAAATACAACTTGTAGCAATGCTATGTAGTACGTCGGCGACCAAAAGTACCAAGGATAATGAAGTCTCTAGAATATTTCTTAACAAAAGATAGATTGTTCTTTCTTCTCTTTCGCAGCTTCTTTCTATCGCAAGCGCTGCGGCAATAATTTTTAATATCTGCGCCCAGCGGGTCATAGTGTTTAGAGTATTTAAATGCTGGACGCGCGTCTTGGTATATGCGCACATTAAAGAAAAAAAAATTCGTCTCTTTACTCTCGCGCTGTGATGCTTAGCATTTGTACGAACTACAGCTCGTTGGCTGTCGTTTTGTTTCATGACAAATATCTCATATGCAAAGTATCTGAAATCCAATATTATTACAGGGCCTCGATTTCCAAGGGACTTCAAATAATAATCCTCCTTCCTTAATTAGAAGATAGTGGTATCATAGCGATTCTACAGCCGAGAAAGTGAAAATCTGTTGTATATCAGTTTTCAACATCTTGTACGATATTCTGAACATGAGAAAGGTGGTCACATACATCCAAAACCCATGCTGAATGTAGGCAACAGTTGCAATGTTGCAGCTGTGAGTATCAGGGCTATACAGATGTCTTTTTTAGCTGCCTAACCACCACTGATGGGTGCTGGTCTAACACTATGTCTTTGAGACAAAGGAGCAAAGCAGTAAGTGGAAACTTCAATTCGCCAGCCAGAAATGGCTACGACCCTACCATCACGGACAAGGTTATCAAATTTTGCCACCACATACCTAAATTCTCACTGCAAGGCACCCAGTAGTGTTCCCAACAAAGCTCTCAGTACCCCTCGAGCGTACAAGTTGGCGGCTGCGGTGCAGGTGGCTGGCGGAGTTCCGCTCCGAGCTCGTGCAGGCCACCACATCACAGCCGGCTGGCCTGGCGGCGGCGTGCAGCCTGCAATATTAACGCTCCTGCCGTATCGATCTGCCGCGGTTGCAGCTCCACATTCACACTCAGCGGAAGCACCGCGCTGGGACGCGGTCTTCCTGTAACCGCGCCAATGGAGCTCCCCCAGCCCGAGGCGCTGCGAGTCCTGTCTTTCGCTACACACTGTGCAGTGTACACCTTCAGGCAGACAGAATCAAAACCGATATTGTGAAGAGGACGAGGACGAGCAGAGGCCCCGTACGAAGTAGTTCAGGGAAACTATACAAGGACATTCAGGTGTTCAGCTAAGTTTGTTCCCATTTTTCTGCAGAACATTCCGACGACCAACCACAATATCAAATTCTTGTCGGGTTTCCAGCCGGATCAAACTGCCATCAGCACAATATTTCAGCGGTCCACCTGGCCGCCATCATCAGGTGAGAAAAGCTACACTGCTGTCGCCGATAACTGACTCCACTCGCAAATGACTGCACCTTTATATATATCGGAATTACAACAGCGCATGCGTTAGTTGCAGTGCGCACTCGCTCAGTCATTCTTCCTGCCCCTTGCGCAAAAAGAGTTGCAGGGAGACGCTGCAACTCCGGTGGTGAATACTGTCGAAAACGATATATCGTTACAAATGATTATTCATAGCCTGCCGACTCAGATGCTGTTGTTTCTTCACGTCTGATAAAACAGGATTCAACGTTTTACTTGGTGGATATCCCTTATCACGATTAATGATATTATCTGCTACTCACATTTCGACAGATTCTTTTTGAACACAATCCCAATACCGCGAAGCATTTGCAACTACTTGCGTCTCATTATATAGCATCCTGTGTCCCTCTGTAAGGCAATGTTCAGCCACTGCAGATTTATCTGGTTGTAAAAATAGCGTATGGCGATGATGCTCAATACACCTGTCGTTGACGGTACGAATAGTTTGGCCAATGTAAATTTTCCCGCACTCACACGGTATTTTGTAAACTCCAGACTGCCTCAAATCTAAATCATCTTTGACAGAGCCAAGAAGTGCTCGAATCTTAGCTGGCGGACGAAAAACACATCTGATCTCATATTACTTCAACAGTCTACCTACCTCGACGGACACATTCCCAGCATACGGAAGAAATGCCACAGACCTAAAGGTGTCTTCAGAAGGTTCAGGTAGAGGTCCAAACTCAAAAGCACGTCGAATTTGTCTGTCCGTATAGCCGTTATTATTGAACACTTCCTTAAGATGTTGCAGCTCCTGTGGTAAATATTCAGCATCCGAGACAGCATATGCTCATTTAATCAAGGTCCGAAGGACTCCTGTGGGTTGAAAAGGTGGATGGCAACTGGTAGCATGTACCTGTCGGAATGAGTCGGTTTCCTGTAAACCCTGTGTCCAAGAGTTCCGTCTTCTTTTCTATAAACTAGTACATCCAAAAAAGGTAACTTTCCCTTCTTTTAGCGTCCGCACTGCATCTAACGCATGCGCTGTTGTACTTCCGATACATATAAATGTGCAGTCATTTGCGAGTGGAACCAGTTATCGGCGACAGCAGTGTAGCTTTTCTCACCTGATAATGGCGGCCAGGTGGACCGCTGAAATATTGTGCTCAGATGACAGTTTGATCCGGCTGGAAACCCGATAGGAATCTGATATACTAATACGCCGGGAAAGTTTACATAATCATACCAACCACAATGGTTTCTCCAGGTCCTGCGAACTGTACTATTATTTGCACTCGCAGCCTACACTTCAACTACACTCTCAAGGATTATTGATGTTGCGTGGCTACATTCCACCTGTGATGGATGACATGACTGGCGAGATTGTAATAAACTGAGTGCCAGACACCAAAAACTCACATTAAAACGTCATTTCCTGTCATTAGGTTATTCAACGTCTTTATTTTGACAGATTCCTTAACTTTTTTCGTTTGCGTCTCAGTAATGGACTCTTATTTCACTACATGACTGTGCTCGAGTGAGCTTATCAAATGCTACTCTGCCACCTCGATACTTTTTAAGAGAAAAAGTATGGCATCGCTGAAGAATAGCGGAAAGCCATAACCTCCATATCACTTCTGGTCTAGTAAACTTCTGTTACTAACAGTATTGGCTGAAAACAGGTGAGAAAATGTACGGATCCTCTCGTACGTACACATTGTGACGAAACACTTTTGTTTATGTGATTTCCACATATTAACTTGACAGCAGCCTAAGTTTTATTAATTGTCTTTGTTACCATTGTAACGATGTTGTATTGTTAAAACACGGGCCATCAGATGATAACGTGATACGAATAGTACATAAACTGCTTATTATTTCAAAAATAAGCACGATAACTGTTAATAAATCTACGGCGCTTTGGGAAGAGACGGTCTGTTCCCGCATCGAAAAATGTTTGGTGTTTCCTCCGGAACCACGATTGTACCCAGGAGGGTGTGTAATGGTTTCCCAGTTACACTTCTGCAACGTAGTTGAAACAAGAAGCACGCTCTCTCTGGGGAAGTCATGACGACCTTTTTCTTTTATTCTCAGAGACTGCTACTATTTGAATTTCTGCAACACAGTTCCACAATTAACATACAGTTGTACGTAGGCGCTACCCAGAACTTGAAACGTATCATTAATTCCAAGCGCCCTTGAATATTGATGGACGGCATCGTTCTCTTGCAGGATAATGCCCGCCAACATGTTCCGACAGTATTTCCACTATGCTGCAGAAGACCAACTGAGTTGTTGTTGTTGTTGTGGTCTTCAGTCCAGAGACTGGTTTGATGCAGCTCTCCATGCTACTCTATCCAGTGCAAGCTTCTTCATCTCCCAGTACCTAGTGCAACCGACATCCTTCTGAATCTGCTTACTGTATTCATCTCTTGGTCTCCTTCTATGTGTTTTACCCTCCACACTGCCTTTCAATACTAAATTCTATTCAATACATCCTCATTAGTTATGTGATCTACCCACCTAATCTTCGACATTCTGCAGTAAGTTTTGTAATGTTCTATAGCATTTACATCAGAGTTGTTTCTGACTGACAGAGGTAGCCAGAGCACTAGCCGCGTCAACGTATGAGGTGATTATCCTAATGATTGCACCTGGGGTTCTCCGCTTGTCACTTCCAAAAGTCGTTTGCTGCAGCACGGGAATCCAGGATTTGTTTATATTGAGACTTTCTTCTTTTTTGTTAAGACTATTGTCATGTTTATGAATTTCAGTCGCATCGCTGAACAAAAAGACATGCTAGGTCTTCTTCATAGGGACATCTGCATGTCAGCGAATTTTATTTCGTGAACTGTCTCGCGTAGCATCGATTTTTCCAGTCTTTCAAGCCTGGAATAACATTTATATTCTATCATCCTCATATTGATGGATCTTTAGGTACTTTTTGATACGTACACAGTATGTGGTATACTCTGGACATTGTAAGTAAGCCCCTTTACCTTTTGCCAAACATTCTCCTATCGTCTTCTGCATGTATTATTTTGGTTTGTTTGTACAAAATATTGTAGATTCTGCCCGTCGCCCTTGTTCTTACAATATTGTTCCACCTCGAGCCAACTTTATCATTCTATTTAGTTTCCTGCCATGGGAATGGGGTGATTTATCACTTGGTCTCATTGGTGAGATAATCAGATTATTCTGACGCATCACTAACTATAGTTACCGTTATTTAAACTTCTTTGCATATACAGTAAATACGCCTGCAGTGATTGAGCTGCAAAACGAGACATAGTTGTAAACCCCAGAAAAAAACTCATGAGAACCCGGGCAGATCAATTTCCGCTGCTACTGCGATGTGCAAAATGTCTGCAGGGTGCTGTGTTACGTTAATGCTGTTCTAAGTATGACATTGCATATGCTGCCTTGTCGACGTTAAGAGTCAAAGCTGTAGTACACACTTCATTTAATCCCATTTGTTCACAACGAAAATCACGGTTGATAGGTAGATATTAAATTCCATGTCTACCCAAGACATGTACACTGACGAGCCACACAATGTGGAGGTCAGAGGGCAGTCCGCTCTGTGAAGTGGGACAAGCGGCTGCCTGTGGTAGATATGACGACAGGGAAAAGGTTCTGGGAGAACACAGTTCAGCGCACATTGTTGAACACGACCCCTGTGTCCCCATGCGATGTACGATATTCTCAACCGGAGTGGACACGTGATGGTCAAGACTGGAACGTAAAATGACGAAATGTGACGCCTGGGAGGATAAATAATTTCTTGTTTTATCAAGTTAATAATAATCGGCACCGGGTAAGACGTCATCCTGGCAACTGGCTGCTTGAAAGAGACACCTGTGCCTCCGGACGCCTGCCGGTGGGAACGGTATTAGGGTATGGGGGAGACTTACCTAGGCTTTCTCGGGACGTGTGATAGTAATCGGAGATGCCATGGCAGCTGCAAACTACTACAGTTATTGTGGACCACATGCATCCCTTCATGCATTAACAAAATGTCTAGACACTCTGTGACCAAAATGGAACTGAAACAGAGGATGACAGACTAAAGGCCGAAATACTAAATGTTTTTTTTCCAAAGTTGTTTCACAGAGGAAGACGGCACTGTAATTCCTTTTCTAGATTGCCGCACAGATGACAAAATGATAGATTTCGAAATAGATGACAGAGGGATAGGAAAACAATTAAAATCGCTCAAAAGAGGGAAGGCCGCTGGACCTGATGGGATACCAGTTCGATTTTACACAGAGTACGCGAAGGAACTTGCCCCCATTCTTTCAGCGGTGTACCGTAGGTCTCTAGAAGAGCGCATCGTTCCAAAAGATTGGAAAAGAGGCTCAGGAGGAGGAGGAGGAGGAGGAGGAGATTAGTGTTTAACGTCCCGTCGACAACGAGGTCATTAGAGACGGAGCGCAAGCTCGGGTGAGGGAAGGATGGGGAAGGAAATCGGCCGTGCCCTTTCAAAGGAACCATCCCGGCATTTGCCTGAAGCGATTTAGGGAAATCACGGAAAACCTAAATCAGGATGGCCGGAGACGGGATTGAACCGTCGTCTTCCCGAATGCGACTCCAGTGTGCTAACCACTGCGCCACCTCGCTCGGTGAGGCTCAGGTCATCCCTGTTTTCAAGAAGGGACGTCGAACAGATGTGCAGAACTATAGACCTATATCTCTAATGTCGATCAGTTGTAGAATTTTGGAATACGTATTATGTTCGAGTATAATGACTTTTCTGGAGACTAGAAATCAACTCTGTAGGAATCAGCATGGGTTTCGAAAAAGGCGATCGTGTGAAGTCTAGCTCGCGCTATTCATCCACGAGACTCAGAGGGCCATAGACACCGGTTCCCAGGTAGATGCCGTGTTTCTTGACTTCCGCAAGGCGTTCGATACAGTTCCCCACAGTCGTTTAATGAACAAAGTGAGAGCGTATGGACTGTCAGACCAATTGTATGATTGGATTGAAGAGTTCCTAGATAACAGAACGCAGCATGTAATTCTCAAGGGAGAGAAGTCTTCCGAAGTAAGAGTGATTTCAGGTGTGCCGCAGGGGAGTGTCGTAGGACCGTTGCATTTCACAATATACATAAATGACCTAGTGGATAACATCGGAAGTTCACTGAGGCTATTTGCGGATGATGCTGTGGTATATCGAGAGGTTGTAACAATGGAAAATTGTACTGAAATGCAGGAGGATCTGCAACGAATTGACGCATGGTGCAGGGAATGGCAATTGAATCTCAATGTAGACAAGTGTAATGTGCTGCGAATACATATAAAGAATGATCCTTTATCATTTAGCTAAATGTAGCAGGTCAGCAACTGGAGGTAGTTAATTCCATAAATTATCTGGGAGTAGGCATTAAGAGTGATTTAAAATGGAATGACCATATAAAATTAATCGTCGGTAAAGCAGATACCAGACTGAGATTCATTGGAAGAATCCTAAGGAAATGCAATCCGAAAACAAAGGAAGCAGGTTACCGTACACTTGTTCGCCCACTGCTTGAGTATTGGTCACCGGTGTGCGATCCGTACGAGATAGGGTTGATAGAAGAGATAGAGAAGATCCAACGGAGAGCAGCGCGCTTCGTTACAGGATCATTTAGCAATCGCGAAACCATTACGGAGATGATAGATAAACTCCAGTGGAAGACTCTGCAAGAGAGACGCTCAGTAGTTCGGTACGGGCATTTGTTGAAGTTTCGAGAACATACCTTCACCTAGGAGTCAAGCAGTATATTGCTCCCTCCTACGTACATCTCGCAAAGAGACCATGAGGATAAAATCAGAGAAATTAGAGGCCACACGGAGGTATACCGAGAATCTTTCTTTCCACGAACAAAAGGAGACTGGAAGGGAGAACCGACAGAGGTACTCAAGGTACCATCCGCCACACGCCGTCAGGTGGCTTCCGGAGTATGGATGTAGATGTAGATGTAGATGTAGATGTATGTGCTTGTGTCTTTGCCAGTGGTGATGGCATATCCCAGCAGGATAAAACTATCCGTGTCGCAAGGTCAGAATCGTGATGTACTGCTTTCAGGAGTATTATAGTGAAGTGTCGTTGAGGTATTGGCTACCGATTTCGCCTGATTTGAACCCGATGGAACACGTCGGAGACGTTGTCAGGCGCCAGCTCCACGTCCACAAGCCATCGGTGCTTAATTTATGGGAATTGCACGGCCTGTGAGTAGACATCTGGTGCCACAAACCTCCAGAAGTAGACCAAGGACTTGTAGAAGTCGTGACACACAGAAAATTTGTTGTATTGCATTCCAAAGTGGATGAACATTCTTTTGAGCAGGTGGTCATAATATTTTTGTATGTAAAAACACGGAAATCAAATGGAAGAAGGAGACTAAACTTTGTGTGCGCATGATGAAAAACAAAAACACACATTTACAACTCTACCCTTCGTGACTAATTTGACATTTTCTCAGCTACTAAACTGAAGTGACTCTATTATTGAGGCTTTATACTTTTTACCTCTATTTCACGCCCAGATGTAATCTACTCTATAAATGAGGCATTAAAAAGTAATTTGTAGGGAAGAACGTTCACTTTGGCTAATTGTACGTTGCATCTCTCAGGTTTTTTCATAAGTATTTTTCTGGTTCGTTCATTCTCACGAGTAATACGGCTTGATTACAGATAACGCAACAAACGTAGGATGAGAATACTATGACACCCATGTTTTACATCTAGTACTCGTCTAAATCATGTGACAGAGTATTTATGTTCACTCTGTAAATACTTTACCGAGGAAAAAACTGTGGTTATTGTGGGTGAGCCAGGCAACAGTATAGGCAGAGATCATGTGTACACTATAGAGTTTGACTTAGCAAAGATTGCATCTGCATATAGACATACAGATTGGAGTTTGTGACTGTTCTGAGACGACGTGACCAACCACATTTCAACTCTTCTGTCAGGCGAGTTAATTTGGAGTTGGAACACCCTCTTTTACCCGTTGTGGGGTCAAATATTGGTGTGATTCCCGTTGATTCACTCGGTAGATGGGGCCTTACTAGGCATGGCACACACCTCAACATGAAAAGGGGGGGGGGGGGGGGTAAACTGGCCGGGCTAATAGCAGGAAATTTAAGGGGGCTGGAGTGAGGCATTGCCTTGAGTGTTAAAATCCTGGTGGTTGCAGGTGTAGGAGCAGCACGTCTCTAGGACAGGTAGGACAAGTAGAAGTCAAGTACTAAGAGAATTCTGGACTGAAACAAACCTTCCGTTTGAGAAAGAAACTAAACAGCACGATTCGCGCACAGGGTATTGTAACACCTCCGATTTTATCCCGACCTGATCTGATCGAATAGCAGTCCAATATTTATTATTAACATGACCGTGAACCTAATGGGGCTGGTAATCGGAATTGACTGCTACGGAAGCTGTTACTTTCCAGTTCGTTCCGCTCAATACTATAGTTCTGAATGTCTGGTAATGAGGAACACCAACACAGTTTTACTAATTACGAACTTATATTCTTCTGAAAACACAAAAAAGGAGACAGCCACTGCCCTCGCCATACATACCTAAGTACGGCTAATCTCAGCACAGGCTTTCTTCATTTTTCATTATCGTCACACGCTAATCCATCACTGCATCCAACACTGCAATCCAAGGTTAGGCCGGCGCGGTAGACGCGAAACCAAATATCGGCACTAGTAACGTCACTGATCACTTTCGTAATGATACTTCTTCACTTTCCCGGTATTAATCTATTACATAGGGGTCTAACCACGGCGATGGCGACACCCTTCTCCGTTAAAGCCCTGTATTTCAACAATGGCCTTCACACACATATACCCGCCAACCACACTGGCGCATCTCGACACTCGCTCTCTCAACACGTCACAATCGATTGTTCGTCCTATCGACCTGTGCCAATTGCAAAGTTATAGTAAGGGCCTATGGACCCCTTACAGTATCAGTAAACACAGCTGTTAGTTAAAAATTTTCACCAATCAGCTGAAATTTTATTTCTCCATATTTTATCTCAGTGAAATGCCATCTATCATTAGCGCCTCAAAATATTTGAGGGCTAAGAAGTAAAACTAATGAACTACTTACCTGCATTGTGAATTAAGCTCATCCAACCCAGGTGACATAATCAGCACAGGTCGACTCCATGCTAATGTCTTTGTTCCGTGTTTGTGTGTCTTCGTAGTTGCTAACCTACCGTAGACACTACTCTATCATATTAGATGTCAAAGAAAAAGGAAGATTAGATTTAACGTCCGTGAAATGATGTGACTGATCGTATAGATGTGTTAAGTGTTGCAGGATTTAGTTTAGCTTCTTACTTTTGTAGGACAGAAATGAAGAATGGAGGAGTTCCTACGTTCATCAGGAATTGCTATAAATTTAATAACACAAACATTCATAAAATTTGCTTAGAGCAGCACGTGGAAGGAGAATCTCATAATAAATCATTCATAATAGTAAATGTATACTGAGTATGAGTCAATCATCAATCAAATCGGCGATCGAGGACCCTGTAGATCATGCGCCGACCTCACAATGCTCCTCCATAGTCGGCGATCTTGTGCACTTTGGATCCAGTTGTTACGGACTCCTAGTTTGCAGAGGTCTTACTGTTTGTTGCTCATCCTCCCATCGCTTCCTGGGTCTTCAGTCTGGACGGGTACCATCAGGTAACCCATAAGTACGGCTTTTGCCCGAGAGGTGTCTGCTCTCCTAGCAGTGAAGCCTGCCAAGCTAATTCTTCGCGCTTTCAGTCTTAGAACGATGTTCTGTTGCCTCATCAGTTCATACAATTCTTGGTTTTTTCTACGTCTCCACGAGCTCCTTTCCAGTACAGGTCTAAAGATCCTTCTCATAATTTTTCTTTCGAAGACCAACAAGTTTTCTTCATCCTTCTTTGTTGTGCTTAGGTTTCTGTTCCATGCAACAATACTGGCGCTATCACGATATTGTATGTTTTAAGTTTGGTATTAATTGACAGATTCTTGGATGACATTTTCTGCTTTAGACCGAAATAAGTTTTAGTCCCGTTCACAATACGTTGGTTTATTTCCAGTTTTAAATTATTTTGACTGTTGAATCATGTACCAAGGTATTTAAAATTTTCCACTCTAGCAAATTTCCACATTTCTACCTGTACTGGGATGTCATTAGGGGCTTATCTTGATGCCTCCATTACCTCCGTCTTTTTCGCATTAATCCATAACCCGATCTTACTTGCATTTTGCGCTAGGTCCTCTACAATTTCTACCATCTCTTCCTCTGATTCTGCTAGAACTGCGTTGTCGTCTTCATAACCCAATAAATCTGTCCTACCATTTAGCGTCCTCCCTTGGTTTTATCTTTTCAATACTCAGATTGCTTCCTCTAGCACCACATTAAATAATAGTGGTGAAATAACATCACCATGTCTCACATCCGTTCTGGTATGGAATTCCTCGGACAGCTCCCCTTGGTATTTGACTTTGGCTATTGTCTCCGCTGTGCACACCTTAACCATATTTATTAACGTCATTGGTATACCAAGCTCTCTCAGGATGTTGTACATACTTAATCTGTGGATCCCATAAGCCTTTGAGAAGTCCACGGACGTCACCAGAAACCGATGGTTGAATTCCTAGCACTTTTCCCAGATTTGCCTCATTGTGAAAATTTGATCGATGGTCGACCGTCCTTCCTGGAAGCCTGCCTGGTACTCTCCTACAATACCTTTTGCAAATTGCTTAATCTGTTCATAAATCATTTTGAAGCCCTTTTGGCCTATTTCACGACATCAAAGGAAGAATTAGTGGATGCTGGTGATTTTAATGTAGATTTTCTTGACAGCTCTTCCAGCAAGAATTTATTGCAGCCAGCAGCGTTGTCATTCAGCTTAATTCATGTTATTAACTTTCCAACTAGAATAGCTAAACACTCAAAGACGGCCATTGATAATATCTTTCTACGAATGTGTAATGAACAAAACTGTATAATAAAACCAATACCGAGCAGCCTCCCAGACTATGGCATGCATTCCTTTTTCTAAATGTTACTACTGATCTGTGTATAAAAATCTACTATATATGAGTTCCAGCCAGTAAGCCAAAATTAGATTGTTATAAGAAAATTCTCAAAAGCATAAATTGGAGTGATGTGTAGAATGCTCATAACATGAATGACAAATGCAATACTTATTAATAATGTCCTTAACTTATTTGAAAACTGTTTTCTCCTAAATCTAATCCATATTAGACCAAGGTGTCTAAAAGAGTGAAGGAATAATGATATCCTGTAAGACAAAGAGAGCTACCTCTGTCAGTCAGAAACAACTCTGATGTAAATGCTATCGATCATTACAAAACTTACTGCAGAATGTCGAAGATAGTAACGCGGACATTAAAGCAAATGCATTATCAGAAAAGGATAGCCACATCAGATAGCAAAGGGAAGACAGTATGTGTTACAGTGAAGGAAGAGATGGGTAGATAAAGAGAAAAAAAGGAGCACAAAGCGTTATGAATAAATGATGCACAGCTAACAGATGTGTGCAGTGTTGATGGACTTTTCAATAAGCACTTCATAACTGCTGCTGGAGAAATTGACTTACCAGGTTCAGTAGAAGTGTCATGAAATATCTCAGACCAGTCATTACAATAACTACAATAATATGAATCTGGCAGTCACAACACCAGTACAAGCTATGTTCATCGTAAAATCCTTGAAATCAATAAACTCTAGTGGCTCTGATAATATATCAACAAAGTTAATTAAACAGTTTGCCTCTACATTTAGTGACATTTTAAGTTGTTTGTGTAACGAGTCTTCTATCAGTGGACCGTTTCCTGAATGGTTGAAAAATAATGAATTTAAACCCCTATATATGAAAAGAGATAAAAAAAAATCATCAAACTTCCATCCAATTTCACTTTTGCCTACATTCTCAAAAAGTTTAGAACAGATAATATATAATTGTCTTCTTAACGATCTCACCACAAATAAAATATTATCGAAGTTACAATTAACATTTATAAAGGGTTTCCATATTGAGAAGGCTATCTGCACATACAATGAGAATGTATTTAATGCATTAGACGATGAATTACAGGCTACTGGTAAATTCTGTGATCTCGCAAAGGCATTTCACTATGTAAATCACCATATTCTTTTAAATTTATCGAATATTATGGTGCAACAGGAAATACGGCAAAAGGGTTCAAAACCTGTATTTCAGACAGGAAATAAAGAATGTCAATAGGAAACAGACGTCTATTAAGCTATTAGACATTATCCAATTGGGAGCCATCTTAGGGCCCTTACCTTTTCTTGTGTATATGTCTGATCTTTCATCAGTAACATTACCAGACGTCAGGTTTGTTTTATTTGTACAAGATACAAACATTGCAGAAAATAGTTAATGAAGTATAGCCTTAAAAAAGTCAGCTAATGAAAATTTCGTGGCCATAAATAAACGGTTCACGGCCACTTTCCTGTCAATACCATACTATATGGAATTCATAATATGTAAAAGGTTTCCTGTCTATATATGCCGAAAATTTGACTATACGCCCATAGAAGAAGTTGACAGTTTTAAAGTCTTTGGATTATATGAGTAACTTGATAATAAATTCAAATACGAGAAACATACCACAAAACTGCTGAAGCGCCTGAGCAAATTTCTATATACCGTTAGAGTGTTGTCAGATGTAGGCTATATAAAAACAAACAATCCAGTGTACTATACGTACTTTCATTCCATAATGACATACAGGATTATTTCTGGGGTAATTCATGAAGCTGTCTAAAGTTTTCTGACCCCAAAAAAGTGCAATACGAATTATTTGTGATGTGAACCTAAGAACGTCCTGCAGAGGGCTGTTTAAGGAACTGAGGATACTACCGCTTTCCAATAAAGTATTCCTTAATGAAATTTGTTGTTAAAAATATATCTTTTTTCAAACCAACAGCTGAGTTCATGGAATCAATACTAGAACTGATACAACTTTCACAAAGATTTAAAATCACTTACTATGGTTCAGAAAGATGCCCAATATTCTGTTATGCACATTTTAAATAACATGCCAGCAGTCATAAAAAGTTTAACTAATAATAAAATTCAGTTTAAGAAGAGCGTAAAGGATGTATTGGTGGCCGTCTCTTTCTTCTCCATTCATGAATTTCTTGGCAAAATAGATTGATGCGTGCATATTGTTAATAAAATGACATAATGTGAGTCTTCGGTACAATCTGATTCTTGTACAAATTTTGTACAGTAATGCGATCATTTTAAACAAGTGCTGTAAAATCATTTTCATTTTTTGGTTGATGACGCGTGGCTACAATATCCTCAGAATTATCATATGTACCTAAGGGCATCGAAAATTTAATATTTGGCGCCCAGTTTTATATCCTTTTAAATGTAAATATTTGACCGATCCCACAGCCACAAGGCAACCTCATTTCGGACCTGTAGAAGGTACATTACCAAATCTGTTCTTATTCTGCAAATACTTACTGCGTATTCTTGTTTTCTAATGCACCGCATCCTAGAGGATCTCCACACTATGGATCAATTGGAAAGAAAAGTACATCTAATCTACTTTATGAGGACGTGCTGAAAAGTTGCGTCTTCGACCTATTGTGTGAAAATCTTAAGCTACCTAAATAAAACAAACGTTATTTACGTACGACGTCTTCATTCTTCATTCTACATGTTTGCAGCCTTCTGCCGCAACGGGGCTCCGAACTGCAGCGTGTAACGTGGCGGTGTGTAACGTAACTATGTCGGTGGGTGAGAAGCAATGTGCTGTAAACGACTTTCGATTTCGAAAAATTCGTCCACACACGGAACACCCCCTCCTTCATCAGTTCACTGTGTTGGTTCATCCTCCATACAGTCCCGATTTGGCCCCACCCTATTTTAATTTGTTTCCAAAACGTAAAAAACAGCTTGGAGGACTTCGCTTTGATGGTGATGAAGCGATGCAAGCAGACATTCGATTGAGGCTTCGTCAAGTAAGTCAAACTTCTACAGTGACAGTATCAACAAACTGGCCTCTCCTTGGCAGAACGGCGTTTGTCGTCAGGGTGTCTATATTGAGGAATAGATATACAGACGCTATCAATAAAAATACAGAATGTTCATGACGTGTGTATTCTTTACAAAGGTTTAAGAGCTTTCGCGTACAAAATTCTGAGGCATTACTTTGTAGCACGTCCTCATACTATGTCGTTCTCATTGAATACTATCAGAATTGTCGAGCACCTCGAGTGATGTTGTGTGTTAGGGAAGCATATACTGGAATATGATTTACTGGACGAAAACTAACGAAGTGAAATTCACTCACGGAGAAGTTGCCAACGAAACATTCGCTCACCCGGTTCTCGAGTATAGAGCACCAGTTCTGAACTGCTGTCAAGCCATACGAAGGAGTACTTTAGGCTGTGAGAGTGCCCCAAGCAAAAGGTCATGAATTTCTTGTAGAAGTCACTGTAAGAAAGAGATGTTTACTGTTAAAATTCCGAAAGCGTAAAACCCGAAAAAAATCCAGGAACATATTACTTCTTCCGACACACACACCCTTTGCAGCAGCAATGACGGTATAGTTACAGAAGTTCAGTCTCGCATTTAGGAGTGCCAACAATCATTTTATTCTGACGGCGTCCATGGGTGCAACAGAAAGGGGTAAAATGATACTGCTTCACGGTGTATCACCTGTCAAACATCGAACACAGCGTTGGGGAGTTTATGACAAAAGATGGTCCTTTTGTGAGCAGAGGTTCAATAATACATGAAATGAAGTACACTATAGATCATTCTTGGCAGGCCAAAAATATAATTTACAAACATATCGATCTCCACTAAGAAATGACGAATAGTGGCACTGATCAGCAGAAATGAATTAAAGACAAAACCAGCAGTTGTAAGAATGCGTTATTAAGAGCTTGAGAACAAGCATCTTGATGATCTATCAGGCGGTTGCGGAACGCAAATAACTCTACACCAAGCTCGTTGGGGTTGCCAGTGTTTCACAAGTGAAGGCATTAAGGTGAAATCAGCTTTGAATCATAAAGTCATCTGGACCATTGTTAAGAAACAGATGCTCAGGAACAAAGAGAACATATCGATTATTAACAACTATTGTCTAACAGCAGCTTCAGAGCACTGAAATATTTTTGATGGTGAGACCATGCATTGTAACTTTCAGTCAATGTCTTGAGCTATAAGGCAGTACGAATTTAGCGTCAAGCGTCAAACTGTTCACTTGATACGAAAGACTTTTACTGGAACCGTAGCTCTCCACGGCAACAGAATTCGAGCGGCTTTTACGTTGTTTTGGCGGCTAAGCAAAAAGTGTCAAGCAATTAGGGAAAACTTCATTCCATTTATTGCACCCTTTGATAATATTGCAGGTGGAATAATGAATTGTCTGTATAATGATTTTAAGGTCCAATATTTTGCACTTCACAAAAGCCGCATTACAATTATTGCGTTAAATGGCAAGCTTAACTGGGTACGGCTGTCACTCACTTAGTTTCTGCTGTCGGCTGTTAATCATCTGAGGCATGGGTGGGGTTGAACTTTGCTGCTGGCTGTAACGCTGTCTTGCTTGACATTTTGAGGCCACTGTATACTGAATTTGGGCCTGTTTGCTGACAAACAGTACATGAATGAGTTGCTTTTACGTCCAATTCGCAATGAACGTGCGTGAAGTCAGCAGTTTCTTGACGTGTATGACACCATATTATATTGCCGAAAGCGACTGGCGCCCGTATGACTTCATCCACCTTATTATATTTTACTGTTATATTTATATCTTTAAGATTTTTTATTTTTGTGGCAACCCATCACGATTCCGTCATTTCATAATATTCATAAAATGTATACATTCATACTGAATTTGTGGAAATTCTCAAAATATCTATTTTAAGTTAGCCTGGATCCCAAACATAGCTTTCGCTCGCCTAGCTTTCACTCGCATAGCTTGAATTCATCACTTCTGAAACAGAAGCCTTTTAACTAGTAATGAGTGTTTGAGCAAGTGGTATCTCACGGCCCCACAGATGACTGTGCATTGACGCATTTTAGCATGTGCCAAAGCGGTTTACAATTACAGGTTTTTCGAAAGTGATACGGTACATTGTTTTGACAAGAACGTTTTAAACATTGCACTTGTTACTGATAATGTGCATTGGAATTCATCATTTAAAAACATAATTGCCTGTTTCGGGTACCCTGGAACGAAACTTCAAAAACTGCTTCAATGAACGAACTAACACAAGTGGACAGTAAAACGCACTAGTGTTTTCGATTCACCCCTTCTGTTCCCCAAATCCACTACACAGGCTTATAGAATTTGCATCAATTGTTTTCATAGTGTAGATGGTAGAGCAACAGACTGGTGACCCATCGGCTACAGGTTTCTGTGGTTTTTTTGTTTTCTTTTTTCCCTTTCGGTTCGATGAAACCAAACGAAGGGAGGTCACTTGAATTTGTGCGCTCAACGACCTGAATCGCTAAATTTAATGCTAATTAAATCGGAAATCGCTCTACGTATCGAAAGTTTTCCCAACAATTATGTCTGAGCACAATCTACCCTGCAACATCGTTACAGAGTCTTCAAACTGCTCCTGACCACTCTATATAGACATTAATATTAGTAAAAATGTGTTTCTTTTGCGAATTTCCACAAACTTGGAGCACAGCCACGAAGGATTCGCTTTCTATTTCTAATCTTTTTCATTTCCTTTCTTCGCATATTTTCCGCAGTATATAACGAACAATATGACTGTCTTGGGCAGTTGAGATGTGTGGCAGTGAATATGGTCGTCCTGAAACCATATTTGCGTCACAGTCGTGGGACCACGACCAAGTAGAGCAACAGTATCGATAAACCACAGACCCTATAGGCAATAGTCACGTCGCTGTCGAATTCCATATCCTTGTAACAGACCTTTCTGCCTTTTACACGAGGTAACACGATCTTTTCACAAAAACCTACATTCAAATACGATTTCCGGATGAGAATGAGAAACCAACAGCGTAATCTTTCTTTATATACAGAATGTATATGCCATTACTTCTTTGTACGGTTACGCTGAAATGCTGTCCAGGCAGGCAGTACGTATCATGCCGAACTGAAATTTGTTGCATATCGCCTTCGTGATGTTGCAGTTTTAACGACTGGCAATGTACTAATGCTATTCCGGTTACAACTGCCATATAACGGCAACAGAATACGAGGTAATAGGGGGCAGGTTGACAAATACTACTTCGTTTACTGATATAAAAGTTATTTCACATGACACAACAGCTTGACTGGAGACGGCCGGAACGTACGACCGGAGATCGGTTGGTGAGACAGCCGCGTGGTGAGTGACTAAGGCGAAGACACGGACCTGACCCGGCCTTGGCGGTGGCAGAGGCGGAAGCAACAGACGAGCCGCCCACGCGGGATTATGCAAACGAGGATTAAAGGCTCGGCGGCGCTGATAGCAAAACAAGCCCTCCTGCCAGCCGGCGACATCGCAGTCTACGACGCCCCGCCATTCGCTTCCCTGGCAAGGGGCGTCTGACACACGCGTGTCCCTTCCAAGTCAGCTCAGTACGATCAGCTTCGGTTAGCACTTCGCACAAGAGCGCGATTTACAACGTTGCGAATCCGAATAGGGCAATGCACAGTATGTTTTTGTTCGTGTCCGAGTAAAAACGTAAGTAGCGTACTATACTGCTTGCCAGTGTGTGCGATTTTTGGAAGAGAAAGAAACTAAAAACAAAATTAATTTCATTTTTTTTCCAAATCAAAAGTAGCTTCTCACTTAAAACGTACCGGCTTATGGTCATAGTGTAATGCTAGCTTAGCACCCGCTACTTCGCTCGTGCAGCCTGTATGTTTTTTTTTAAATCAAAGTTTTGTGTTGTTCACAAATTGCATCACCTTCTAAACTTCTCACGCTAATTAAAGCCACAGAACCATGGTCTTCTCCGGATGTACTTCTGACCAAAAAGGAATTCTCTTACTGGAGTCCAAGGTTTTCGTTAATCATGCCTTTTGTGTTCTTGTGCTGATATCTCCGTATAAACTTTCATTCATTATCACATATTTATTTGTGTCTCACCGAGAAGCCAAATACCAGCTTTCATAGATTTAGCTTTAAAAATGCTTTCACCATGAAATATTTTTATAACACATTTCACACCCTATTTCAACCAATTAGGGTTTGAATTTCCAAAAACAGTGTCATGCGTATTTTTCTTTTATTTCTAACATAGAAAAATAAAAAATGTTCTTATATATTGCTTCAAAAATGGTTGCAAAATGTAATATTTACAGAAAGAATTGCTTCACCGTTTCACCCAATTGAATTTGCAGAATCAGTGGCACACATATTTTTTATTGCTGGCAGAGACGCCAAATGCAAGTTTTCATAGATTTGGCTCTGAAAACGGGTTCACAGTGAAATATTTCATAAAATATTTCATCTCCAATTTCACCCCCCTCAGAGGTTGAATTTCCTAAAACACTGCAGCACGTATCTTTTCATTTGTAACAGAGAATTAAAATGCCAGTTTTCGTAGCTCTGGATTCGATATTCCATTAATGGCGACATACTTTCAAAAAACATCTAATCCCCTATTTCCACGTTTTGTGGGCGGATCTGAAAATACCTCCTAAACGACGCCACACTACGACATCAACACCCTCTTCTAATTTCAAGTTTCTGTCTAGCGGTTTGGGCTGAGCGACGATGAGTGAGTGAGCGAGTCAGTCAGTCAGTCGGAATTGCCTTTTATATTAAAATTTTTATGGTATTTGTAACTAGAGCAAGGTAACAGCTTCGAGTACATCCACATCGATTATGAAAATGTATATGCCGCGTCATCTAAATACTGCAACAATTTGAACCCAGCTTGTTACACATATCACACACTGTGTTGGAAAGAAGCGCTATAGGTGTAAGAACCATGCACATATCAAAGAGATGGGGGTGAAGGAAAAAGGTAGTGCACTCTACAACGTGCAAACACCCATACTTTATTCACTCGTTTTTTGAGAATAAGGGCATCTAGGACTTGCAATCGATGTCACATATAATTTCAAACTATTGCGAGACTTTTGTCGCTGACATCCCTCAAGAGAAAAAAAAAAATTATCGGCTGCTACATTTTCCTTATTCATGAAGGAAAACTGCCGCAGCGTGCATGTCCGTTTGATTTATTAGTTCCTCTTCTTCGTTACTAACTCTATCCCCAACACATTTCGCGCAAGGTATTCACGTGTACCACTGCATGTAACTGCACGATTATATTATTTTGAGACACATTTTTCAGGAGAGACGACCTCATAAAAATGTAACAACGTGACAATGAAACCCCAGGGCGAAATTCAGTAGAGACAATGCTCATGTATGTGTACAAATATGAGTGAAATATGTTCAACATAATTGTATAATATGTGCGACATGTGAATACGTAGGCAAAGCTACGGATAAACATTTCCTCCTAACTACTGTATCGATTTTGTAGATATGCACTAAGAAATTCTTCCAGTCCATATGTGACATACAGAAAACCAGTGCTTAACAGTATTGGTTAAAAACAGTCTTGGTTGAAATTTTAGTTTTTTATTTTTCAACGACGCGTTTCGCCTTATTCGCGCATCTTCAGGTTATCTACATAGAAAACAGAACAAATACATCAATTTAAGAATCGCGATCACGTTGTGCAGACTTGGATAAGCTATAAGCATGTATAAACAGATCAACTATTGGAAGAGCAAATACCAGAAATTGGTATTTCTCAGAAGAATCCTTTAGTCAGTGTAGCCAAAGGGCATCGTCGAATATATCGGGCCAACATCGCCTTCGTTAAACTCAGTAAAAACTAGAAATATAAAATAGTAAAATTATTACCTTTTCTAGATGGACGTGAGAGGCACCAAGGTCTGTATAACGCGTTCCCGTTCACAGGAGTAACAGAGTAAGATGGGGGGCTCAGGTAGTAAGCGTGATGCACCAAAGCGACGTGTGCTAATAGTGACACCAAATACAGAATCAACCCCATAGGTGGCGCTGCGACGCAGCAGTGATAAGAAAGAGAAATCGTAAACTGGATATACATGCCCACTAAAACTTTATAAATGTAATGCACATAAAACATTGACGAGATGGAATTACTAGGGGCAACACCTGTGCAGTAACGTATCCTAAAATTTTGACGAAGTAAAATATAAAGAAGGTGGTAAATTTAAAATGAGAAAACAAGGTGTATAATACAACACACAGATGCAGTACATAAACAGAATTTTCGTATCATATACCACTAGAACGAGAACATTAAAAACACAGGACCGTGATTTCAGATAAAGAGGCGGCCCATATAACACTCAATACTGCGTCATTCGGAGCTAGAACTTCTAGCAAGAAAAGTTTTTTTATAAAATACAAGTAATATTATTAGGCTTAAAAAATACACACCAACGTGGAGGACGGACGTTATGCGGATAAACTTCTCCCCCCACCTTTTTTTTATAGCTACATTGAAATGAATGTGTAAAATGCGTCATCATTTAAAGCGACTAACTCGCAAGTATCCTATTTGAATAAAAAAAATACCTAGTGGCTTGGCTAAGAAGACGACATAAGACCAGAGAGGAACAGGGCTCATATTTAGGCAGAATTACGAGAGCTCCAGGATTACATTAATAACACCCATTTCATAACTTCTAAAAAGGCCTGACTGGCGCCAAATATTTGGCCGTTAAGGAGAGACAAATCTTTGTCTTCCATATGCCTAAATATGTCAATTTCTTCCAAAATGTTTAACTTCTTTCCCTTTTGCGCAAAATGCAAAATCTTAAGATTTTGTACTTGCGGAGGACTAAGGCCACTGGCTTTAAGGCGTTGGGCAAAGGCAGAGCTCTGTTTTACCTGTCCCCATCTACGAGATTAAGAAGATGTTCTTGCAATCTAATTTTGAAGATTCTGCCTGTTTGTCCAACATACCCTGCATTACAATCGCGACACTCCAGCAGATATACCCCCGATGCCAAAAGGTTGTTCTTTTTAGGTGATTCATTATGCATGTACATAAACTGGAGTTTGGTAGCCGGGGAAAATACTATACGAGAGCCCACTCGTCGGAAAAGTTTTGCCAACATTCTGGAATCTTCCCGAATGTTCCAGGCTATTTCCGAACATTGCAGAACATTACGCATCATCGTGGAATAGTGGAATGCTTTCGAATACTCTCGAATGTTCTGGAATGTTCTCCAGTACTCTCGAATGTTCTAGAATGTTCTAGAAATTTCTAGAGGGCGAAACTTCCCAGCTCTTATATCTTAAAAAGCACCCCCTTCACGTAAAAAGGGGAACCTTGTTTATGGGTGGGGTATAGAGGGCTACCACCCATATAACTTCCTTGATCATACCGGGACTCGTTCCTGAGTTTTAGCAGCACACGCATTCTACAGTTACTTTTATCATACATGTTGATTATTGTAATATTCACATACCAGTAGTCGTTATAGTCGAACTTTTAATGCTGCATGGAAACTGCAGACAGTATTCACTACTAGCAATGACTGCACATATAATTATTTCTGGTTTTCCTTTCCTTTTATTAGAGTGAGAGGGACCTATAACTTTCTGCAGCCTTGTGACCTCTTTCTAGTTGGCTCAGGACATGTTAGTTAACTTGAAAGAACCAGTGAGTAATAGCCTTGTTCGGCGCTGGAAGCAGCCCTCCCATGCATATAGAGGACAGAAAATTCGTCATGTCCGACCTCTTCACAGCATGTGCCTCAAGAGTGGGCTGTGTACCACAAAACTGCGTTGTGTTGTCATTATGAGAAATAAATTTTGGAAAGATAACACCTAAAGTACAGTGTAGTGAGAAACTGTGGCACGGGACTATTTTGGGCGACCACAGCATGAAAGAGTGTTCGTTTAAATTCACGTGTCTCGGACTCTGACTGCCCAATAATTATTATTTCAGTACAATGTGCATTTCTCCATGTAAGCCTACGTGGGAGCTCTTTTCTTAAATAAGCTTTGTATGGGAAAAATTTTCTCCCTTCTTCCCCACATCACACCATCGTCGGTTAATGACGACAAAAACCACGATAGTAGAAACTCATTAAATTTATTTATAAATTTGTTATTAGAAGGAATTCACATGGTCTTCTGCAATTGGCCATCGAGGTTCCTATGCTGCAGAGCCACCTACTTGCTGTTGGACCGTCAAAGATTAGTTACTTCCTACTGGGCGTCACAGAGAGGGATGTCTCCATCTTAGAGAAGAGTACAAAGTGTGCGCTGGACTCAGAATTTCCACGCGTTATTGCCACCATCTTATTGGCTCACACAATTTAACAGCGCGACGCGCACGTTCACCACGTGCCGCGCTGGTCCAATGCATATTGAGACGCGTACACACTCTGCACACGCCGTTTGGCGACGCTTTGCGCAGACAAAACCAAAGCGCGCGATTCGTGTAATTTTTTCAAATGATTTTACGGAGACTATTCAGTAAGAAGATTTGTAATGAATGGTGAGAAAGGCTACAGGGATCATGAAGCATACATGACGTTCGACTTGTAATGGGAGTGATGCACCTTCAGTAGCACGCTAACCATCGTTCTCTGTGAGCACCTGTAGTCTTATGTAGCGGTGCTGGACAGTGTCACAAGTCAGCACACAGACTACTGGCTTTCTTTCTATTCTTACACTTACCCTCTGTGCTGTGAATAGGTTCGATGAGGCATAAGAACATGACAGTAGTAAATGTAGACTGTAACTGGAAATTGCAACTCGAGATCACTGCCGCCTTTGTCACTTATGTGAATTCAAATACTCCTTTCTGATTAAACTTGTATTCTCACTGACTTCACCTTTGCAATGGAAATTTGATCTGTTTGTAATAGATCACCAATTGCGTGATTCGTGAAAAACGTTGTACCATTGTACAATTTAAATACTGAAAACCCATTGTTGTAGCTAGAGTGTATGTAAGGGACAATGATGAAACATAAAAGCCTTGTATGAACACATAAAAGCATGTGTAATAATGTATATATAGATACACACTCCTGGAAATTGAAATAAGAACACCGTGAATTCATTGTCCCAGGAAGGGGAAACTTTATTGACACATTCCTGGGGTCAGATACATCACATGATCACACTGACAGAACCACAGGCACATAGACACAGGCAACAGAGCATGCACAATGTCGGCACTAGTACAGTGTATATACACCTTTCGCAGCAATGCAGACTGCTATTCTCCCATGGAGACGATCGTAGAGATGCTGGATGTAGTCCTGTGGAACGGCTTGCCATGCCATTTCCACCTGGCACCTCAGTTGGACCAGCGTTCGTGCTGGACGTGCAGACCGCGTGAGACGACGCTTCATCCAGTCCCAAACATGCTCAATGGGGGACAGATCCGGAGATCTTGCTGGCCGGGGTAGTTGACTTACACCTTCCAGAGCACGTTGGGTGGCACGGGATACATGCGGACGTGCATTGTCCTGTTGGAACAGCAAGTTCCCTTGCCGGTCTAGGAATGGTAGAACGATGGGTTCGATGACGGTTTAGATGTACCGTGCACTATTCAGTGTCCCCTCTACGATCACCAGTGGTGTACGGCCAGTGTAGGAGATCGCTCCCCACACCATGATGCCGGGTGTTGGCCCTGTGCCTCGGTCGTATGCAGTCCTGATTGTGGCGCTCACCTGCACGGCGCCAAACACGCATACGACCATCATTGGCACCAAGACAGAAGCGACTCTCATCGCTGAAGACGACACGTCTCCATTCGTCCCTCCATTCACGCCTGTCGCGACACCACTGGAGGCGGGCTGCACGATGTTGGGGCGTGAGCGGAAGACGGCCTAACGGTGTGCGGGACCGTAGCCCAGCTTCATGGAGACGGTTGCGAATGGTCCTCGCCGATACCCCAGGAGCAACAGTGTCCCTAATTTGCTGGGAAGTGGCGGTGCGGTCCCCTACGGCACTGCGTAGGATCCTACGGTCTTGGCGTGCATCCGTGCGTCGCTGCGGTCCGGTCCCAGGTCGACGGGCACGTGCACCTTCCGCCGACCACTGGCGACAACATCGATGTACTGTGGAGACCTCACGCCCCACGTGTTGAGCAATTCGGCGGTACGTCCACCCGGCCTCCCGCATGCCCACTATACGCCCTCGCTCAAAGTCCGTCAACTGCACATACGGTTCACGTCCACGCTGTCGCGGCATGCTACCAGTGTTAAAGACTGCGATGGAGCTCCGTACGCCACGGCAAACTGGCTGACACTGACGGCGGCGGTGCACAAATGCTGCGCAGCTAGCGCCATTCGACGGCCAACACCGCGGTTCCTGGTGTGTCCGCTGTGCCGTGCGTGTGATCATTGCTTGTACAGCCCTTTCGCAGTGTCCGGAGCAAGTATGGTGGGTCTGACACACCGGTGTCAATGTGTTCTTTTTTCCATTTCTAGGAGTGTATATATATATATATATATATATATATATATATATATATATTGCAAGAAGTTATAATAAATTTCATATCCAGATTTCTTTCTTTCTCTCCATTTCCAACGTAATAGATTTTTGTGAGAGAAGCAGATATAACATTATCAAGGTGTCATGTATTGTCTCTTTCTGTGCTGTGTGCTTTCAGACACCTGAGACGTGAGAAGATATCACCAACACTGATCTTCACAGGGTCTCCCAGCAAGTGGCAGCTCTGATGTCCACAAAAAATGTCTCAGATGTGTGTGTGTGTGTGTGTGTGTGTGTGTGTGTGTGTGTGTGTATGCAGTTCGATGAAATACCAAGTATGTGTGTTTACAGAATTCAGAGGTAAATATCGTTGACAACGATGCCACTTTACGTAAATATCATTGATGTTTGCACCTATCCAAGTGTAGATAATGCAATTTTCACTTTTTGAAGTAATACATATCTTCGAACTTTACTCTGCTCTTACGTAACTCCCGTAAAGTATTCGGAGGTGAATATAACGCAGTTTTTTGCAAATAGATTGAGTGATTTTGAGGTTGGCAGCACTGATGCACGTCTGTTGCTGCAAATGTGTTAGTAGTAGAAAACAGACACTAATTTAAGGGAAAAATAATTGCCTCTAGCATATTTTATATGTAAGTCAATTCGCTTGTGTCTCCTTCATGTAGGTAATTGAAAATTTCGTGATCTGAAGCTTTGTATTTATATTACCACATGAAATCATATCTCATAGAGCAGTCCCTATTTTGACAACTGTAAACATCGTCTAATTTCAACCAGTGTTCATGATCAGTAGTAAGTAAAAGTTATAGTTTATTGTAAATAAGTTAATTAACACATTCTGCTGTTAGGAGTGTGGTGACTCCTGTTTACTCTGTTTACTCTTTAACTTTTACATTATAACGTACACCTGAAGTGCTAATGTATAAGCTTCATTCTTGCATCTTGTATATAACAGAAGTTCATCAAGGATGAAATGTGTTATTTTAAGTGTATAGTCTGTGTTGGAATCCGTGACAAGTGTGGGTGTTTCTGTAGTGAAGTCAGACAGAGAGTGGTATGTGTAGACTGTTTTTTGAAATTCCACTGGTGCAATTGTAGTGGGGAATTGCATGGGGAACTCAACAATTCTCTCCCACAGATCTGTACGCTCTGAAAAATGACAGGAGAAGCGCTGACCATGAAGTAAAGATTTCTTTCCTTGAGGCTGAATAAGATTACGCGAAATTCGAGCTAGATGGGTTGAAGAGGGGAAAAGGCCTTGGGAACTGGTTACAGGTAACAAACAACGGCCGAAAGAGGAACAGCTCATCAATTTCTTCATCTACATGCATGAGCATACAGCATCTATTACGTTTGACTTGTTATCTGAAATAGTAGGGAATGAGTATCATCTAGCTGTAGCTCAAAATAGGTTACAATGGAAATATTACAAAGAAAGTATGTGTAATGCGTACCAAAGATGAGTAGGAAGAAAAGACACTTGTTGCTAGGTAGGAGCTATGGCTGAGGTATGTACCAGGTGATATAAGACAGATTAAGGACAGGGTACCAATTCACAAATATTGTGAAGCCAAATGCTAGCCTTAGGCAGGGGTCAGAGGATTTATGAAGTTTTTACGAGGATTTTGATAAAGAGAGATGATCATAGTATGTGGAGCGGTAAACTGAGCTAAGTGCAGAAATTACAACATTATGGTGTCCTGAATGGAAGAGGAGTAGCAACTTCACACTCCTGTGTGAGTTATGGGGAGGTCCTGGAGCACCACAACAAACTATGGTTAACAATGAAGTGAGCTGTATGAACACAGAGTGCTGCTGCACACTAAAATGAAATCTCATATGAGTGTAGCGCCTGTCGCTGCAATTTGGAGATGGCTGCCAACACCTGAGTAAGGGGAAGCGGCACAGGATCGATTCCTGAGCTTCTGCAGAAAATATACAGGAGGAAGGGGCAGAAACCATCACACAAAGCAAGATCCCTGTAGTTAATGGTGACATAAGTGTACTTTTGTAGGTTACAGTCAGGAATCAGGCACTCTGTTGTGAAAGACGTTAAAACAACAAAAAAAGCCCCAAAACTTCTTAGTGCAGCAAAGAAAGTAAGATTAGTTTCCTTCATCAGAATATCAGAGTACAGGGTAATAATGTAGAGGAGTCTCACGTCTATTCAGAAAATCCAGAGACCTCTTTAAAGAAGACATACTGTAACAATATAAACACCAAATAACCACAGGGTTAGAAGAGTTAAATACGAAAGATTAAACTCTAGCATCTTACTCATATAGAACTAATATCGGGAAAAGAGGAGTTTTCACATATGTTAAGATAGAAAAGAAACTGAAAAACAACGAGACGACTAGATTTTCTAGTGATCAGCACATAGAAGTGTATATTTGCAGGTTAATACTGGAAACTAGTTCACTTTCATTACTATGTTGTCACAAAGCAATGAGTAGTTAAAAGTCTGTGATTATTCTAATGTAGAGTTTTTGCATGTTATCTGTAAATATTATTAAGGTCATACAATTTAATCTCAGTAGCTAACTTTCCAATAAAGGTGGATAAAGACAGCAGAGCTCTCATTGACAAAATTACAGAACGTGCACATTATGTCAGAAATCAGGAATTTTGGTAACGGACTTACAGCTATTGGGAATTGTAGAAAAACGAGAAACAGGACAGCAACCTACAGAACACTATGGAGTCTCGCCAATCAACCTGCAGAACTGCATAACATCACTATTAATTGAAATGAACTGGCTACTTATTATCAGTGACAGGTAGTGGTTATGTTTAATTATCATTTGTTAAATGTAGTAAGAAATATAGGGACCAATAGTTCAAGGCATTAATCAAAAGAGTATCTTGAACACTCAGTTTACACAACATACAGTAGTATGATGTCTTGCACGTTGCTGACATCATTTTACAAAATTTTTATGGAGGTCATGTACCCAAGAACAGTATCCCACCTGGTCAACAATAATATCCTCAGTAAGGCACAGATTTGATTTAAGAAGGGTTGCTCATTTACACATTCACTCACACAATTTTATAAGCACTAAATAACAGAATAGCACATTTTGACTGTGTGACTCACAGTATTCTCGACGTCAAACTGAGGTTTTATGAAACTGATGGTATATCAAAAGAATGGAAAAAGTCGTATGTAATTAAATTGCTGTAGAGATCTGTACTTAATAATCCAAACAATGTAACCAAGGGAGATCCTGCTGAGTGGAGAGAAATCACTTATGGGATTCCACAAGGAGCAATCTTAGGCCTCCTTTTTATTCTTATAAATGTAAGAGACTTCTGAGATACAACAAGTAGAATTAGCTGCTTTTGCAGCTGACATTAATATTGTAATCAAGCCATACACCAGCAGAAGAACTGTTAAACAATGTTCTGAAAAGCATTATTGAATGGTTTTCTGTGAATAGTTTCACTCTTACTTTAAAAAATACACAACATATTGGGTTCTGCACATCTAGATTTACTGCACCAATGTTATATGTAACACATTGTGAGGAAATAATAACTATGATGGAAACATCAAAAAGTTTAGGTGTCCATATTGGTGAGACCTTAAACTGGATAAAACACATTTTGGAACTCCTAGAACAACATAGATCATCCACATTTGCACTTCGAATCATTGTAAAACTTGGAGAGAGATAAATTAGTAAGTTCCCAGACTTTATGTATTTCCATCGAGTAATGACATATGGGTTAATGTCCTGGGGTAACTCAACTTTAAGAAAGAAAGTATTTTTTCTCAAAAAGGTGCTTTAAAAATATTATGTGGAGATCACGGACAATTATTTTGTAAACATCTGTTTAAATAGTCAGGCATTCTGACTATTACTTTACATTATGTTTATTTCTCATGAAGTTTTTTTGTAAATAATAGACTGTAGTCAAAAGGAACAATGATGTACATAATTAAAATACCAGAAGAAAAAATGGCATTTGTTACTCCATATCAAGGTTGTGTCGAGCACAAAAAGTGGAGGGCAATGCTACTATTAAAATTTTTGATCACTTTGCCAGTCATATAAATTATCTGTTTGACAGCAAAGTTAAATTAAAACAAACTAAAGAAGTTTATGTACTGTAGAGGAAATTCTAATTCTGTAGCGTGTAATAAGTAATGGATAGGAATTATTAGCACACAACAGTAACTAAACAAGGAAAAATGTAGATTATTAGTGTGCATCCATCTTTACATATCAAAGTGTACTGTGAATCCAATATGAATCATTCCACATAATTACGATTAGTAGTACAGATGATTCACAGAACTAAAAAGTCGCTAAATGCATGATTTTCTTAGCATTCCGAGGAAATAAGGGGGTATGCATGGGTACGCAACACAGAGGTAAATAACTTTCAACATAACAGTATTTGATGCAAATAATTATTTCTTTTATCCCTATTCAAGTGAAGCTCACTTTTGAACCTGTGTCTAATCCAAAGGAATGTTATGTAACTTGACAGCTACATTTTCATCGGCTGTCTCATTTTATTACTGCACTGTGGTGTGTAGGGGGAAAGGATAGTGGATGTAAGAGCCACAACTGGGCTTATTCCACCATCTTCAATTTTGGTTTCCTGGGGAGAGAGGATGGAGATAATGGGGTGTGGCTTGTCCATGATAATGTGACTGATAAGGCTTATTATATCACTGTTAAGAGAGTGACATCACTGATAACGAAGCAGGGCTTGTGAAATAATGGTTGGGAGAAATGTGATTTCCACATGTTCAGATTTCAGCAGACGTTTGTTGGTCAAACTGCTCGGGAATGCTGATAGATATATTAGTTTTTCTGTATTGCCTCACATGAATCTACGTTTCTCCAGAATCCAAATAAATCTTCCCAGAGAACAGCTTCTACCAGTTTTTCCAGGCTTCTATAAATAATTCATGCCAACATTCTTCAAGCATGACGTACTAAAATGATTCTGTAATCAGCACCTGACCTCTTTGGAACTGTAATTATTGCCTTATGTTTGAAGTCTGAGGGTATTTCGCCTGTCTCGTAAATCTAGCACACCAGATGGAATAAGTCTGTTGTATATGGCTCTCAAGTTCTTTATTAGTTCTGAAGGAGTGCCATCTACTCTGTAGACTTCCTTTCAACTTAAGCTTTTCAGTGGTGCGTCAAAAACGTCTCTCACAATCGTATTCAGAAAGTAAATGTTTCGTTCGGAATCACAGAATACATTTAGCACTTTGACCTTTCTCTTACAAAGAGAAGGAAGAACGCTTGCAGTTGAGTCATTGCCAGATAATCCGTTAAGCAGCGAAGCTTTCAAGAGAACATCGAAGTTCTTGGAGAACAAAGTTGCTGCCAGCAAAGTTATCTACGTTTTCAGAGAAGACAACTTCAGAGTTACATAATTTCCACGAAAGCCTTATAGCAAAGTTACCCATCAGCTGGCAAAATTTTCTTTAAACCGATGAGCTCTAAAAGTCTTTCCTGTAAGGAAAGAATGATGCTTTTAAAACCAGATGAAGTATAAGACATACTATTAAGTAACTATTCTAAATGATGGTGATCATAAAACTCTTTCTACGCTGGCAATGTACCTTCACTATGTGAATATACCTTCTACCAGTTTTATTAATACTTCAGTTTCTGTGGCTACTTAACAATACTTTCCTAATGAAAAATGTAAGATGGTAAATTTTCTACAGTAGTAACGGGCACATTATTAGCTACATTACAACATTTACACAAACATGTCAACATAATGGGAGATGGTCTGTATAGACATACCATTTAGAGGAAGGGCCTATATATATATATATATATATATATATATATATATATATATATATATATTCTAAGTTGTTATATTTTTTTTAATGAATGTGATTAAGTGCTTCAATTGCAGACAGTATTGAGTCTAAAACTTGAACTGTAAGTTCCATTATGAGCAGTGACGTAAAATAACTGTGGAAGCGTCAATATCTCACCAATGTTGCTGTATGTTGCGAAACTGTGACGAATTCTTCTCGATAAAAGGCCTATTTTGTTTTTAAAGAAAAATTAATCAGACATCGATTCCTGTCAGATCTCCAAAGTTAAGCACCGTCGGATTTGGCTAACACTTGGACAGTGGCCATTTGGTCTGCTGGGCGCTGTTTGAAGGCGTGCTGCACTCAGCCCTTGTGAGACAAATTGAGGAGCTACTTGTTTGAGAAATAGTGGCTCCAGCCACAAAAATTGACAGTGGCTAGGAGAGCGGTGTGCTGACCTCATTCTTCCTCATGTCCGCATGCAATGACGCCTGTAGGCTGAAGATGACACTGTGGTCGGTCGGTGCCGTCAGGGTTTTCTAAGACCTGCTTGGATGGAGTTTAGTTAAGTTTAGACAGCTGGTGTAATGAAACAGGGTTGAATTAAAGTTACCTTATATAATAGTCGTAGGTAGGAAGCAACCAGCACTGTTACACTTTTTTGGTGTGATTACCTACAAAAGGTGCAGGGGCAATGAGTGTGAGTGCATGTTATCATCAAGCCACACCCCCTCCCATCCCCTTCACCCTCCGCCCCGATCACTACCACTCATCTCTCCCTCTGCATCGAATCACAGCATAGTACTAAATTGAAACAACCAATAAGAAAGTCATAATGGGGGAACTAGCCCATTTGTGCTAGTGTAAAAGTTAGAAAAAACCAGCCAACTCTTTCCCTCTCCTCCCCCTTCCAGCCAATCACAGCACACTATTAAAATGATGCATAGCAAGTTGTTAAAGTACAAAGATAATTTCATCTGAATTACTAAAAACACACACACACACATATATATCACATAATTTACCATCTCCCTCTCCTCTATTTCAATTAGTGCCGAATATTTTATCCACCATTAAAATGAAAGAGCCAGTTACAATATAGCTCCATCTGTGCTGTGCTCGAAAGTATTCAAACAACTTGGATTATTTGTCAAAAACAACACATAACCCACTTCAAAATTGCGCAAAATGACGAAAATTTTGGCAGCTATAATTTTGTTACCAACCTCAAAAAACCTTTGCAGATTGACTCACCAGCAGCGTTGGTAAATTTCATTGGAATCTATTGATCAGTCGCTATGGAATATTACAACGAATGTGTAATGTACTCTCTATATATAGTTAAAAAGCAACATTTAATTATCTATTGTTATTAAAAATTAGTAATATATAGTTGTGAAACTCGAGGTTTAGCTTAAATACTGTTCTGCAAAAATCCAACACCACAAAATAAAATCAACTTCCGCCCTTATACTGCTACTGCTCGTCTTCATCAACAGATGGTTCTACTGGTAAAATGTTGTAGGTTCCATAGGTTTATCACTTTGTAGGGCAGAACAGTGTCTAAAATTAATTATTTAATGCAAGTTCTATGCTTGTCAAACGTCACAATATTCTTTCCAAATTTGCTAAATGCATAGATGACACAAAAAGTGCAAAGTTTACACCAAATTAGTGTCAAAAATATGATTGTGAGATCTAGTGGCATAATATTTTCATGTCTAAACACATGTTACTGCTAAACAGGCAGGTGAAGTTTTCTATGGATTATGAGAACGAATATAAAACAGACTCTCTGTAAGTAGTTAAATAGGAATGTTTGATTAGGCAGTGCTATGTGAGATCGAATATAAAACATATTCTCCACAAAGAGTCAGAAACCAACTTGCAAACTCTGGTAAGAATATCGAACTTTCGGTTTTAGAGTACAGTTTTAGATATGAGTGTAACATTGATAATCTTTGGTGAATTTCAAGCCACAAGTGAGGTGTGCTGTAGTGCCCATGTGTGTGTTTTTGCAACCACTTATGTACTGTAGACAACTTTAATGTGTAGAAGAAAGAACTAACTGCACTCATCCAATACCCTATAATTTATTTAAGTACAGTGAATAACTTAGCTGTATGTATTTTAATAATGTAGACAGTTAATATGCAGGTATATTTAATTATAAAGTTAACAGAGCTTAGAATGGTGTGAATCTTATATAATTTAGAAGTAATAAAATTTTATTTTCCTTGAACTTTTGTAGAGATCTATAATTAATTCAAAGCTGTGTTATATCTTAAACCAAGCATAGTACCGAGATCGAACTATGATCATTGCGATCTGTTGTTAATGACAATCAGCAGGAGCTTAAGCGAATAGTTTGTTTTATTTTTACGTTTTTGACACTTTATGGAATACTATTCAAAGTAAAATTCATGTTAGACAACTTATTATTAATTCATTAATAACATTGGAGAGGCTAGTGTTGATTTTTAACTCTTTATGATCATTATGTCTTATATTACATTGCATAAGCAACTGTCTGTTTTAACTATTTATGGAGAGTATGTTTCATACTCCTTATATTCCATCAGAAGTGTGCACGCTTGTTTAGTAGGCCACATGTGCTTAGGCATGGAAAAAAACATTCGGGTACTTACTTTAGAGTTCGTAATTACGTTTTTGACTCCAGTTAGACATAAACGTCGCACTTCTTGCGTTGTCGATGTATATTTGTAGTCTTGGAAAAATATTGTGAAATTTGACAAGCAGAGTAAATGTGGCAAATTGTAATTTGAGGGACCGTTGAGTCTTACACTATAGTACACCTGCAAAGCTATGAACATTCTACCAGTGCAGCCATCTGATCTGCTGATTAACACAGGCAATATGACCATAAAAGCAGCAATTCATCTTATTTCACTTTTTTGAAGTTTTCCAGAATAGCATTTTAAGTAAACACCTTGGCTACTATACATTACTAATTTGTTAATTTCATTGGATAAGCGGATGTTGGTTTTCAACTATTTGTGGAGAGTATGTTATATACTCATTCTGATATAACACAGCAAATGATTATTAACTTCCAATGAAATTTATTAATACAACTAACGTGCAAGTCCATTAAGGGTTTCTGAAGTTAGTAATTAAAACATAACTGCAAACATTTTCGTCATTTTACGCAGTTGAGACTCCTTTAAAGTGAATGAGGTATTTTTTAATACATAATTCACGTAGTTTGGATACTTTTCAGTACAGGCTAGATGGGGTGTTATTGTAACTGGCTCTTTCACTTTAACAGTGCCTAACATTTTAGGTACATATTAAAGGGAAGGAGTGGGAGATGATACATTACAGAGTGTGAGTGTGTGTGTGTGTGTGTGTGTGTGTGTGTGTGTGTGTGTGTGTGTGTGTGTGTGTGTTTGCAGAGGCAAATACCTTTGCCATTTTCCATGAACTTGTTACTTCTATGAATCTTTTAATACTATGCCATAACTGGCTGTATTGGGGATGAGAGAAGAGGGGCATGGCTTGTTTTTTTAACTTTCACAATAGCACAGTTGGCATGCTTCAACCATATTGGACATTTGATTGGTTGTTTCATTTTGATATTGTGCTGTGATTGGCGGGACAGGGACAGATAATGGAAGTAAAGGGGAGAGGCGGAGGGGAGGTTCGTGGTTTGATTACATTGCGTCTGCTACTGTGAGTGGGCAACCCCACAGCAAACGTTAAATTTAGCTGTAGGCCCCGTACCTATACTTGTCACATACGTAATCTAGGAATGTTCAAACTTAATAGTAGTACATTTTCTTGAGGTGTGCTGTGATGAACATTTGCCTGATGACATGTCAGAAGAACAGCAGAGGAGCAACAAGACTTGCTGACGACGTGATGGCAGAAGGAATGAGAGTCGACGTGGAAGACAAAGGGATCGATTATTAGGATCAGAATTCATCCCCCGGTAGATACGTGATCAAGTGAGTCAGAACGGAACATACCTTTGCAGTTTCTAAACTCATTGCCGAAAGTAGCACCAGAATGACTTACCAGCTTGCTGCATGAACTGTTCTGTAATGGCGCCATACAGTCAGGCTTTCACAAAACTACCTGCTACACAATCCTGAATAGAGCAACGGCAGATAACTGTGAGAACGAAATTGCGATCGGCTTAACAGATCATGCATCAAAATTGCTGACTACAATATTGTAAGAAAATGGGAAAGAAATTAATTGATCTGCTAGACTACGATCCGTTTGGCTTTCGGAAATGGAAAGTCGCAGCAGACTCAGTTCTGTTGCAACAGATAATGGTACAAGGCTTAAGGTAACTCAAAACAAGTTCACACGATTTGGCGACAAAGAAAAAGTCTTCACATAGTAAAATAGTGCAAGATATTCTAAATTCGTAGAAAAATACGAATTAGCTATCGGGAAACAATGACAATGTATAACATATTCAAGATCCAAGAAAGAACAAGAAGACTAGAAGACCGAGAACGAAATGATCGGATAAAAAGGAATGTGAAACAGGTATGCAGTCTTTCGCCCCTGTTGTTCGACTTATACAACGAAGAAGCAATGACGGAAATTAGATAACGGTTCAAGAGTGGGATTAAGAGTCAGGTTGAAAGAATATCGAGATAAGATTCTCAGATGACATTGCTCTCTTCAGAGAATGTGAAACAGAATTACGGGATCTGTTGAATAGAATGAACGGATTAATGAACACTCACTAAGGATTGGAAGGACGAAGAAAGATGAATTGTAATTAGGAGCAGTAGAAAAGAGAGACGATAAATTTAACATGAATATTGGGGACCATAAAGACGCCGAAGTGAAGGTAGTCTGCGACCTTGGAATCAAAATGAGAACACAAAAAGCAGACTAGCACATGCAAAGGCGGAATTCCTGCCCAAAAATTGTCCACTGGCGTGAAACCTAAGCCTTAATTTGAAGAAGAAAATTCAGAAGACGTATGTTTGAAGCACAGCATTGTATCGTTCTGATTCATGGCCTGTGGGGGAACTACAAAAGAAAAGAATTGAAGTGCTTTAGATGTGGTGCCATAGAAGGATGTTAAAAATTGGGTGGACTAATAAGGAATGAAGAAGTTTTTCATAGAAACGATGAGGAAAGAAATATATGGAAAATACTGACAAAAAGAAGTACAGGATGGTAGGACACCTGTTAAGACATAAGAGAGTTGTTTCAATGGTGCTAGAGGGAGCGGTAGAGGATAAGAAATGTAGAAGAAGACAGATTTTCGAATACATCTGAGAAATAATTGAAGACGGTGGGTGTAAGTTTTACTCTGAGATGGAAAGATTGGCACAGGAGAGGAAGTCATACCGGACTTAATCATACCTATCAGAAGGCCGATAAAAAAAAAAAAAAAAAAAAAAAAAAAAAAAAAAAAAAAAAAAAAAAAAACACGGTCCTGTAACGACTTAAGAGAAGCTGTGTATTCATATTTGGAAACATGAAGAAGGGTGATAGCTGCCAATATCCAGCAGTGGATTACAAACAGAGGAATAGTAATAGTTGTTGGAGGTAGTAGACATTAATTCCAATATAACATTTCATGTAACACCTGTGCACTTTGTATTGGTTACAGAGATAGAGATGGTTACAAAAATAAATTTTCACCTCGGGTGTTGTTGCTCCAGTTGCCATGAGTTTTTTTTATCTAATTCCACTTTTGTCTTGAAGATTAAATTGTCAAGTCGTGCTTGAGTTTACTGTACTGAATTTTCAGCTGTGGTTGTGACCATGATTTGTTGGTTAATTCTTTAGTGTCGTTGAAGCATGCCACACGCGTTTACGAGTGTTCAATATGCCGATGTGGTACTTGTGTACGGACTGTGTCATAAAAACGCCGCTCCTGTTCAAGAAAATGCGGTTGACGATTCCATAACCGCAGTATACCAGGTTCCAAAGCGTTCACATGCGATTTCACTAAATTACGTGTGATTGGTGCAGTGCGCAGCAGTCATCTCTCACCTAAACCTTCAAATAAATGGTGTGTTGATAAAGCAGAAGATGATATTAAGATAGTTGAACGTCGTCCTTCAACAAGCATACTCAGAATGAAATTTTCACTCTGCAGAGGAGTGTGCACTGATATGAAGCTTCCGGCATAATAAAACTGTGTTCCAGACCGAGACTCGAACTCTGGACCTTTACCTTTCGCGTGCAAGTGCTCTACCGACTGAGGTATCCACATACCACTCAGGACCGCTTCTTGCAGCTGTACTTCTGCCAGTGAGAGTGGGTATCTCAGTTGGTGGAGCACTTACACGCGAAAGGCCAAGGTCGCGAGTTAAAGTCTTGGTCCGGCACACATTTTTAATCTGCCAGGAAGAAGCACACATAGAATTTCTTAACATATCAGTGCACCACATACGAGAAAATGGAGGCCTCTGTGTATACACGGTCTTTATCCTTTTCATTTGCAAAGGACTCAACACGATTCTGTTGCAGATGAAGATAAATGATTGGATTTTAGTCGTTGGCCAGACGCAAAAAAAATAATTCTCTTAAAACGGTCTACTGATGAAGCCACATGGCGTGCAATGGAATAAAGAACGACATAAATTACGTCGGTGGTCTGAAGAAAACCCAGGTGCCTTCATGAAGACACTTTCAAGAACACTTCTGTAAATCTGTTGTGTGGTGTGGTATGGTAGACCACTGTAGTGATACCGCGTCGTCTTACAGGACTTATCTACCTTCCAGCACTATAGGAGGAGGTTGCCTTGCTTTTTCTTCCAGCATGTCGTCGTCCATACACATTCCAGTGGTAAGGTGCCACCATCTAAACCTAACGTTCTTCATGAGATGGATCTGTAGAAATGGCCAAGACTTTTTGTTTCCGAGTTCACCGGAACTTACCTGTTAGGATTTTTAGTTGTGAAGATAGCGTTTCACCTAAGTGCTGTTATAAAAGAACGGCAAGATGACCTCAGAAGAGTTATTCGTAGTATTGTTAAAAGAATACGAAAGTGCGTTGATGTCGAAGGAGAAATGTTTTAAAAAGCAGCTTTGAATTTGGTATTTTGCCTTTGTTGAAAAAACCTCCTGTGAATTAGACTATACTCCACGTCTTAAAACATTTACTATTCCCCCTTGGAAACGTTGTATGTGATAAAGAGACAGAGCGTATCGGATCGCTTGGGGATTTGTTTTACCCATGTTCTGAGTAATAGTTAATTACTGCGCTGCTCTATGACTGCGCGATATAAAAAGGAAGAACAGTTCTGAAAAAGAGGTAAGGGAAATAAAGGGGTAGCTCTCATAGTGTATAACTGCGTCTGGTTTATAACTTTAGGGCGCGGGGAAGTACATTTCGCAGTTATTTTCATTATATGTTCCTGTTTGGAAGCAATTTTCCCATTCAATTGGCCACGCGCTGTCGACCAAAAAAGAAGGAACACTGCGCCGGCATCGACCTGTGCCGCGACCGCTCGTCCTAGCTGCGTGGCTGTGGCTGGGCATCGCCCGCCGGGAATTCACGCCGACAGGAGACGCCTTTGCCCAGCCTGCACATGACAGACCACGCGGCCAGCGGCCCCTTCTCCGTGCTGTCATTATAATTGGAGAGACTTGTTACTCTCCTTGTCTCAGAATCAAGCCACGTATATGAATTAGTGAAGCGCATATTTATGACATGTTACAACTGCATACCCGGCTGGGAATCTGAATCAATGCTAGAAAACTGTTAAAGACTGGGGAAATTTTAGACTTGTATCGAGATAGTTACGAAGCATAGGTGACCGCTTTATTTTGCAAATTACGAAATTGTTTGAATAGACTTGGAAAACGACGTCACTTTCTAGACAAATTTCAATTTAATTTGAAGTTAAAGATAGTTTTGTGATTGTGAAGTATTTGATTCAAGTTGGAATGAAAAATTTCTAAGATTATGTGAAGCGGGGGAAAGTACGTAGAAGACAGTGTACTTAGTAACACACGATGTTTTTGACAGGTGCTTGAGTCTAGCGGCTGATTTTAGAATTAACCGCAGGGTAGCCCTCTAGAGACCACCATAATTTTATGCAATGTTCTACAGCTTTATTGTCGTTAGGCCAACAGACTTGCCGCAGTGGTCACACTGGTTCCCCTCAGATAACCAAAGTTAAGCTCTGTCGGGTTGAGCTAGCACTTGGATGGGTGATCAACCGATCTGCAGGGCACTGTTGACAAGTGGGATGCTCAAAACCCGTGTGAGCCAAACTGAGAAGCTACTTGACTGAGAAGTAGCGGCTCCGGTCTCGTAAGCCGACTTAGGGTCGGGAGAGCGGTATGCTGACCACATGGCCCTCCATATCCGCATCCAGTGACGCCTGTGGGCTAAGGATGACACGGCGCCCGGTCAGTGCCCGTTGGGCCTTCCTGGCCTGTACGGGTGAAGTTTCGTAGTTTATTGTTGTTAGACAGCAGGTTGTGTTTAGCGTAGCACTTGTTAAATATTTATGATGCATAGAATGCTGTATACTTTGGAACGGATTATATAACATTTGGACAGATAAGTCACACTTCGACGGTGGCGTAACCTGAAACACAAGAAAGTCTTTTACCATAAGACATTAGATACTTGCAAAGGAATTTAAATTCTTTAATGTATTAACAATTCTAATAATTATTTTAAAAAATTATGGAAACATGTGTGTGACGCTCCGTCTTTGACAGTAATGGAATTCTGCGTCCGACCACTTACGACTCCCCTCGACAACTGCTCGCTCGCTCCTACACGCGAAAATAATATGTTAGACTCAGAATTCGTGTACGCACACACCAGAATCAAAGACTTACAACTTTCATTCTGACCATTTTGTACCTTGGAACATGTTTTCAATTATACAGTGTAATTTTTGCAGCTTCAGTTAAAGACTGAAGCACATAAAATTGAATAACATTATTTTAAAATTAAATAAGAAAATATATGAAACACCTATTCCTGGGCTAAGTAGAGCCGCAACACTGAAATGTCTACCAGGGTACAACGCACTACACTACACTTCTGCTGGCTACGTTGTTCCTAAACAACTGTTGTTCAGGAAAACACACCGACATTGTTTACCTTTAGTAAATGCTCAGCGCTGCAATTGTTCTGAATATCGTGAACAAGCTCCTTGCCTTATGTCCTAGTATATATCTCACATAGCTGCCTTTCTTAATGATATGTAATAGTATATTAATATTATCTACAACACCAAAAATCATGGAAACAGCACATGAAACCTCATGGAATTAGACACATTTCGGAAAAAATTCAGTTAAATTTGTAAAATAAAATAAGAAGAACAGTTCGGCGTAAATTATAAGAAGCTACAGAGACATCGTTTGTGACATACAGAAGTGAAAATTGGACTCTTGTGTCAATCCAAGCAAGACGTGCAAAGATGACAGAAATGAAATTTTTATACTAAATGAGAGATTACTCACTTTTTTATCGAAAGAGTCGTGCTGCATTCAGAGGAGAATTAATTATCCAAAGCGTTGAAAATATAGTATTTAAGAACAGAAATAAGTTATATCTCTATTTTAATCCAAGCTACACAGGGCACTAAGGACACACCAACCAGCAAGACACCAGAGTTACAGACGCTCATTTAAAAGATGAACGGATCAGTTGATCAATCTCCCTCTCCTCGAAATCTACGCTAAATTTGGTTAACTGGTTACAGTGCGCATGCAAAATGCAGATTGGCTCCTCAGACAGAGTATCAGATCCTTCAGTATGGGGTTCAACAAACATTCTCTTTGCTGGAAAAGCGATCTTTGAAGTGAGCAGTTGTTGTGGAGTCTCTCAGATTGCAGTATTTCGTCACAGAGCCTACTATTTATATCATGTAATGCAATATTATTATATTTTATTACAATAAAAACAGATAATCATGTTGTTATTACTGTTGTAATATTCAGTTCGAAGAGTGGTGTGATATAGCTCTCCACGATACTCTATCGTGTGCGTGCCTCTTCATCTCCGAATAACTACTATAACGTACATCCATTTCAACCTTCTTACTGTATTCAAACTGAAACGTCCCCTTAGAAAATTTAATGATTTACTGTGCTGATAAATCTCTTACATTATTTGATTCCAAACAGCTGAGCAAATCTGAACGTACTCAGACATTTCGCTCCTTACCTATTCTGATCAACACTAAACTGACACACAATATTATTTAGCGCAACGCAATCTGACTTTCAATAACCCCTACAAAAGACTGGCCCTGACTAACATTAACCTATACCTTTCACAAATCGCTTACCTCACAAAAATCTTCGTTACTCGAACTACTGCAATACAGCGAGCGCCACTACTGCCAGCTAAATAAAAGATTCTAACTACTGCAGGCACTAACTACTGATAGGCATAGTTAGCAAATGAAAGATTTTGATAGAGAACAAACAATGTATTTACCTTAATATTGTTCAAAAGTCATTATATATATATATATATATATATATATATATATATATATATATATATATATAATCTCAGTCCGTGATATCCAATATTACAAATTTACTCTTTCTGATGGACACTCGTCCAGATCGTCCGCTCTCAAAATTCCGCCATCTCTCTCCCCACATCCACCACTGCTGGCGGCTCACCTCCGACTGCGCATCGCTACGCGCTGTTAACAGCCAACTGCCCAACACTACAATGGCGAATATTCTAACAATGCCAACCAGCCACAGACTGCACACAGCACAGCCACTGATTTTCATACAGAGCGCTACGTGGCGTTACCAACATAGAAACCTAAACAGCCTACCTACAAAACTATGGACTCACACTACAGTTTTTACTCATTTCACTTCCCTCCAGTACTAATGTGATGATTCCTTGACGTCTTAGAATGTGTCCAATGAACCAATCCTTTCTTTTAACTAAGTTATAGCACCAGCTTCTTCCCTTCCCTGTTACACTGAGTACTTCCTTATTATTTACGTGACTAGCTCATCTAATGTTTAGCATTCTTGTGTATCATCTTACTTCGTAGGCTTCTATTCTCAATGTTTCTAGGGTTCCCTTTACTGCCTGGTCACTTGTATAAATTGAACAACACAGGGGAATCGCTACAGAACTGTCTATCTTCTCAACCACTGCTTCTCTTTCAAGCACTTCGGCTCTTACTACTGCTGCCTGGACTCTGTACAAGTTGCAAATGACCTTCCGATCTCTGTATTTTGCAGCTGCCACCTTCACAATTTCAAAGACTGCATTCCAGTAAACAATGTCAAAAGCTTTCTCTAGGTCAACAAATTAAGTAAACGTTGGTTTGCATTTCTTCGACCAATCTTCTTACATAAGCCGTAAGGTCAGTACTGCCTCATGTGTTACTACATTTCTCCGCAACTCAAGCTGATCGTTTCTGAGGTCGGCTTCTACCAGTTTTTCCATTCTTCTGTAAATAATTCGCGTCATTATTTTTCAGTCATGAATTATGAAACCTTTACTTCCGTAATATTCACACCAGCCAGCAACAGCTTTCTTTCGAATTTGAACTAATATATAGGTTTTGAAGCCGGACAATATTTTACCTAGGCTGTAAATCTTCCACATCAGGTTGATTAGTTTTGTCATGGCTGGCTTTCCCAATCTTATAAATAATTTTGTGGGAGCCATATTTAGACTTAGGTCTTACAGGACTCTGTGACATTCTTCGCACAGAATCATCTGTTTCATCTCATCTTCACCTAATTCCTCTTCTCTTTCTATAGTATATGCTGAATTTGTTTTCCTTATATAGACCATTCCACCTTTTAGCATATCCTTGTTTGCTTGGTACTAACCTGCCATCTGACCTGATTTTCATGCAGCTGCTTCCCTTTTCTTCCAACGTCCCTTAATTGCCTATAGTTGGCATTTATATATTTGCAAAGTCAAGCATTTCTTTACAGCCTTACATTTCTCCTGTAGCATTTCCTGTTTATCAATTTTGCATTTTCTGTCAGCCTTGTTCGTTGGACATCAATATTCTGCTTCACATGTTTCTTTTAATGCATTTTTACAGACATACGTGTGACCGCCGACTATGGTCGGCGTAAACATGAAATAATCACTCACAGATGGCAAGTGGCAGCGCTAACAGTCGAGGGTATTTAAAGAATGTCGTGGGGTGGGTGGAAAGCGGTGGAGGGGTGAGAGGGGGGAGCGAGCGACACGCACAACAGTGCAGTCATTGTCGTATTGCGAAAACGGAGCACTTAATCTGACGTCCAAAACGGCGTGACCATTGGATTTCGGCCCGAGGGCGAAGACATTTCCGAAACGGCTAAGTCTTAAGCTGTTCGCATGCCGCCATGATTACAGTATACAGAGGTAATTAAAAGTCATGGGATAGCGACATGTACAGATAAACATGGCGACTGCATCGCGTTTACAAAGTATAAAAGTGCAGTGCATTAGCAGCGCTTTAATTTGTACTCAATTGACTGATGTAAAAAGGCTTCCGACGTGATTATGCCACACACCAGGACTTAAGAGACTGAACGCAGACTGGTAATTCCTCTCATCACAGACAACGAAGTGGCCCATGGCCTTCACTTAACGGCTGAGAGCAGCGGCGTTTGCTTAGAGTTCTTAGTAGTAACAGCAAGCAAAACTGCGTGAAATAACTGCAGAAATCAATGTAGGACGTTAGGCGAACGTATTCTTTAGGGAAGTACAGAGAAACTTGGTGTTAATGGGCTATAGCAGCAGGCGACCGACGCGAGTGTCTTTGCTAACAACACGGCGTCATTTGTAGTGCTCTCCTGGGCTCGCGACAATATCGGTTGAATACCAGACGACTGGAAAACCGTGATCTCATCAGATGAGTTCCGATTTCTAATAGTGAGAGCCTATGCTAGGGTTCGAGTGTGGCGCAGATCTCACGAAGTAGTTGATCCAAGCTGTCAAAAAGGCACTGTGCAAGCTTGTGGTGTTTCCGAACCGGTGTGGGCTGTGTTGACATGGAATGAACTGGGACTCTCGATCCAGCTGAACCGACTGTTGACTGTAAATGTTTTGTCCGGCTATCTGGAGACCATTTTCAGCCTTTCACGGACTTCACGTCCCCAAAAAACGATGTCATGTCAGCAGGCAACAACTATTCACGGTTGGTTTGAAGAAATTCTGGAAAATTAGAGCAAATGATTTAGTCACCCACATCAGCCGACATAAATTATATCGAACATTTATGGGACATAGTCGAGAGGTCAGTCCGTGCACAACATCATGCATCGCCAACACTTTCATAATTATGGACGGCTATACAGACAGCATGGCTAAGTATTTCTGCAGGGGACTTCCAACGACTTGTAACTCCAAGCCACGTCGAGTTGCCGCACCATGCCAGGCGAGAGTAAGTCCGATACGAAGTTAGCAGGTATCACACGACTTTTATCACTTTGATGTATATCGTGCATGGCAAAATGGCGCTATCCAAAGCTGTCGCCGAGGCAACTGTTTGGCACCGCATGTCACCGATGACAGTAATGGACAGCGACTGCAGAGACATGTACATGCGAACAGATGTTCAACTGTTGAGCAACTGACCACCCACATGAACCAAGTCTTTCCTCAACAACTGTTCAATGAATGAAGCTGAGTATGGGCCTCATCAGATTTTCACTGTTTTCCATTTCACGACAGACACGACCTTACTTTCGAAATAACTCTCATATTCTCTGGAATCGACATTACCATGTGTGGTGGATGTTGTTTCTGGTATCCCTATCATTTTCTGCCTTCTCTGTTGCATTCGCGAATGGTACGTGGGGAGATTGCCGATGAACTTGAGTATGATTTCTAATTTTTCTGATTTTCTTGTCACCGTCTTTTCACGAGACTGATATGGAAGGAAGCGCTATATTACTGAACTTTTCGTCCAACGTAGACTCTTCCAATTTCAACAGTAAGATTCCCTGTGGTACATAATTATAGCGATTGCCACTGGAGCTTTTTGGGCATCTCCGAAACGCTTTCAGGCTTACTAAATAATCGTGTGGCGAAACGTGCCACACTTCCGTGGATCTTATTTATCTCTTCTGCTAATCCTACTTGCTAAAGATCGCACACTGGTGTACAGCACACAAGAATCGGTCGAACAAGTGCTTTGTAAGCCATTCATTTTGTGGATAAATCACATTTCCCCGAGATTTTTCCAATATGTGTCTGCCAGGCATCTGCTCTGCCTACAATTTGTTTTATACGGTCATTCTACTTAGATCGCCCCGGACGGTTATTCCTAAATACTGGTGGTAACTATTTCCAGTGATTTTTCATCAAAAGCATTACTGAACACTAACGGGTCACTTGTATTTGCTCGCAATATACTACATTTATTTACTGCCAATCCCTCCACCAATTATCGATCCTCTGCATGATATCCTGTATTTCGATAACGTCTTCTGGCGTTGTTTCCTTCCCTCAGAAAGCCTCATTCGACCTCCGAAGACATCACTAGTCTGTCTGCTGCTACTACTACTTTGCCCGTCCACTGCTCATGTTGGTGGATGCCACAGCAAATGACTCATTAACCTGTCCCTTCTTCTGGTGAGTGTCCCCTCATTTTTGATGTTAACCAAGTCGTTAATCACAATCGTGTTTTCTTTGTTTATCCTTAACACGTATTCTGCTCGAAGTATGCCATGTAGTTCCCTTCAGCAGAGCTACTTTAAGTCATCTTTCGAAATATTATGGCATTGCGTTTACTGCATTCTTGTCTTTTAGTTTCTTACGACTCAAACAATTTGTGACAAATGCACACAACACGTAGCATACCCTTGACACAAAAGAATTTCTAAGTGGCTTACTGTGTTAAGAAATTAATAATACGATAGCAACGAACCGTCTAGTCTCTTTGTTGTTATTGTTGTGGTCTGCAATCCAAACATGGGTTTGTTGCAGCTTTCCACGCTACTCTATCCTGTGCAAGTCTCTTCATCTCCGAGTAACTATTGGAACTTACATCCTCCAGAATCTGTTTAGAGTATTCATCTCCTGGCCTCCCTCTACAATATTTACCCTCCACGCTTCCCTACAATACTAAATTGGTGATCTCTTGATGCCTCAGAATGTGTCCTATCTACCGATCACTTGGTCTAGTCAATTTGTGCCACAAATTCCCCTTCTTCCCAATTCTATTCAGTACCTCATTAGTTACTTGATCTACCCACCTAATCTATAGCATTCTTCTGTAGCATCACATTTGAAAAGCTTCTACTCTCTTCTTGTCTTAACTGTTTATCGTCCTTGTTTCTCTTCCATACATCGCTACTCCATACAAATACTTTCAGAAAAGACTTCCTGGCAATTAAATCTATACTCGATGTCAACAAATGTACAAATGTGTTTGAATTCCTAAGGGACCAAACTGCTGAGGTCATTGATCCATAGACTTGTACACTATTTAAAGTAACTTATGCTAAGAACAACACACATACCCATGTCCGAGAGAGGACTCGAACCTCCGGCGGGAGTGACCATGCAATCCGCGACATGGCGCACCAAACCGCGCGGCCACACCGCGCGGCTCCATATTAACAACTTTCTTTTCTTCAGGAATGCATCCCTTACCATCGCCAGTCTACGTTTTATACCCCCTCCACGTCGTCCGTCATCAGATATTTTTCTTCTCAAATAGAAAAATTCATCTACTAATTTAAGTCTCTCATTTCCTAATCTAATTCCTTCAACATCCCCTGATTTAATTCGACTACATTCCATTATCCTCGTTTTGCTTTTGTTGATGTTCATCTTTCAAGATACTGTGCATTACATTCAACTGCTCTTCCAAGTCCTTTGCCGTCTCTGACAGAATTACAGAGTCACCGGCAAACCTCAACGTTTTTATTTATTCTCCTTGGACGTTGATGCCAACTCCAAATTTTTCTTTTGTCTCCTTTACTGCTTGATCAATATACAGAGAGAATAACGTCGGGGTAGGCTACAGTCCTGTCTCATTCCCTTTCCAACCACTGTTTCCCTTTTGTACCCCTCGACGCTTATAATTACCATGTGGTATCTGTACAAATTATAAATACTTTCGATTCCTGTATTTTACCCCTGTCACTTAAGAATTTGAAAGAGTATTGCGGTCAACATTATCAAACGCTTTCTCTAAGTCCACAAATGCTATAAATGTAGGTTTTTCTTCCCTTATCCTCTCTTCTAAGATAAGTCGTGGGTCATTACTGCCTCCCGTGTTCCTACCCTTCTACGGAATCCAAACTGATTTTCCCCGATGCTTACTTCTACCAGTTTTTCCATTCGTCTGCATAGAAGTCGTGTTAGTATTTTGAACCGTAGCTGGTTAAACTGACAGTTCGGTAATTCTCATACCCGTCAACAGCTGCTTGCTTTGGAATTGGAATTATTATATTCTTCTTGAAGTCTGATGGTATTTCACCTCTCTCATGCATCTTGCTCACCAGATGGAAGATATTTGTCGTGGCTAGCTCTCCCAAGGCTATCAGTAGTTCTAACGGAATGTTGTCTTCTCCCGAGGCCTTGCTTCGACTTAGGTCTTTCAGTGTTCTGTCAAATTCTACACGTAGTATGGTACCTCCCATCTCATCTTTATCTATGTCCTCTTCCATTTCCATAACATTGCCCTCAAGTACATTGCCCTTTTATAGACTTTCTATATACTCCTTCCACCTTTCTGCTTTCCCTTCTATGCTTAGAACTGAGTTTCCCACTGAACTCTTCATATTTACATACGTGGTTCTCTTTTCTCCAAAAGTGTCTTGAACTTTCCTGTAGGCGGAATCTATCTTATCTCCAGTGATATATGCTTCTACATCCTTACATTTGTCCTCTAGCCATTCCCGCTTAGCCATTTTGCACTTCCTGTCGATCTCTTTTTTTTAGACGTTTGTATTTCTTTACGTCTGCTTCATTTACTGCATTTTTATATTTTCTCCTTTCGTCAGTGAAGTTCAATATATCTTGCTTTACCCAAGGATTTCTATTAGCCCTCGTCTTTTTACCTATGTGAAGCTGTGCTGCCTTCACTATTTCATCTCTCAGCTACCCATTCTTCATCTACTGTATTCCTTTACCCTGTTCTTGTCAATCGTTCCCTAACGTTCCTTATGAAACTCTCTACAACCTATGGTTCTTTCAGTTTATCTAGGTCCCATCCCCTTAAATTCCTTTTTGCAGTTTCTTCAGTTTTAATATACAGTTCATAACCAATAAATAGTGGTCAGAATCCACATATGCCTCTGGAAATGTCTTACAATTTAAAACCTGGCTCCTAAATCACTGTCTTACCATTATATAATCAATCTGCAACCGTTCGGTGTCTCCATATCTCTTCCACGTGTACATCCTCCTCTCATGATTCTTAAACCAAGTGTTAGCTACGATTAAGTTTGTGAAAAATTCTACCTGGTATCTTCCGCTTTCATTCCTTCCCCTCAGTACATATTCACCCACTACTTTTCCTTCTCTTACTTTACCTACTATGGAATTCCTGTACCCCATGATTATTAAATTTTCATCTCCGTCAACAATCTGAATAACTTCTTTTATCTGATCATACATTTCTTTAACTTCTTCATCTGCGGAGCTAATTGGCGTATATACTTGTTCTACTGTGCTAGGCGTGGGCTTCGTATCTATCTTGGCTACAATAATTTGTTAGTTATGCTGTTCGTAGTAGCTTTTTCCGCGTTCCTATTTTTTATTCATTATTAAACCCACTCCTGCTTTACCCCTATTTGATTTTGTATTTATAACCCTATATTCACCAGACCAGAAATCCTGTTCCTTCTGTCACCGAACTTCACTAACTCCCACTATATTTAACATCAACCTATCCATTTCCCTTTTTAAGTTGTCTAAGCTACCTGCACGATTAAGAGATCTCACATTCCATGTTCCGAACCGTAGAACGGCAATTTTGTTTCACCTGATAACGATGTCCTCCTGAGTAGTCTCCGCCCAGAGATCCGATCGGGGGACTATTGTACCTCCGAAATATTTTGCACAAAAGGACGCCATCATGACGTAACCATACAGCAATGGTGCATGCCCTCGGAAAAAATTACGGCTGTAGTTTCCCCTTGGTTGCAGCCATTCGCAGTACCAGCACAACAATGCTATTTTGTTTGAAGTTACAAGGCGTATTCAGGCAATCATCGACACTGTTGCCCCTGCAACTACTGAAAAGGCTGCCGATCTTCTTCAGGAACCACATGGTTGTCTGGCATCTCAACATATACCCCTTCGTTGTTGTTCGGTTATCTGTATTGCTGAGGCAAGCAAGCCCCTGCCTAACAACGGCAAGGTCCACGGTTCATGGGGGGGGGGGGAGGGGGGGGGGTAGTCTGTGTAAGATTATTAACTTGTCGGTGTCCGATACCTTGCTGTGCTGAAACCTGAAACTCCACTGTAAAGGAGAACACTGAGGTTTTGCGCAGTCCTTTGTTCAGGTTCCCACCTGAAAGTAAAGAAGGAAGGAGAGAAGGATGAAAAGAATAAGGTTTAACGTTCCGTCGATGAACGGTCATTACAGACGAAGCACAAATTCTGATCTTGGAAGGATAGGGAAGGAAATCGTCCCACTGGAAAGGAACTATGGCAGAGTGTCTTCATTCGTTTAGTGAAATCTGAATCCATATGCCCACAAGTGAAATTGATACTTATTTCCCCCAAATCCGAGTCCATTATTGTACCACATTGCCACGACGTTCGTTGCGGAAGCGACACGGATTTTAACTGAAGGAGAATTGCATGTTGCACACAACTACCTTCCTTATTTCACTCATTATTTTGCTGTTTGTACCAGTGATGAATGTTCACATTCGCATTTGAAAGCTCTTCAAGTTGAGCTTTTCTTTCTTTCTGTATTCAAACGAAGTTAATTTTACGCTTTTGTTGTCTTGTTTTAACAACCTTCGATTACCTTTACGTATATGATCAATGACTTTTGCTCGAATCTCTTCCGTACCAAGTCCATACGAAGTCCTTCTGCGGAATACTCTGGTCCGTAGCATTAGGAAAGCTACAGTTTTCTCTACTTTCAAAACGAAGAAAAGACGTACCTCTTAAAATAATGGTACTTCTCTCTTTCGCACTTAATACGAATACACATGAAACCGGCATTCTCAGTATCGTTAAAACAACTCTTTACAACTGTTTAAACAAATTGCATCTATTTTCTTCGACTTCTTCTCCTTATACGTTTCTACTATGTTATCGCTACAATAATGCAAGATTTGGAGACGATAAAATTTAAGTAATACAGAAATTACAATTCCTGTTATATAAGAATATGTACGTCTACACAGTCAAATGTAAAATGTCTGAGGGTGTTGAAGTGTCAAATCATGCAGCAAATGAATGAATATTACGCTAGAAGGTGGCAGACGGGGTGGAAGGGAGTTACACAAAGCGCAGGCTGTGTGATTGTTCTATATTATGTTGTATACTACTGTTGCTCTTAATGCTGAAGGGCGATCTGTGCAGTTTTTGTAATTTAGAGACGTGCACGATATACTTCCCTTAGCCATGGTAAACTTCAGCTATCTGCTGTTTCTTATTCATACTCTCATACTGCATTGCGCATATGGATTCGCCTACGTTGAATTCCTTGAATTCCTTGCGAAGGGAACAGTAAGGAAAACTCGTGCACTTCATGGAGCTGAGTTGTAGTTCTCCCGTTTTTGGCCCCTTTTTTGCGTTTAGGTAGCTATAAAACGGAAAGAGTAACGATCTGTATAAAGCTCTCGGCTACGTTCACCTTACCCTTTGCCGAAACTCGTTCTGCCTCACACATCAAGCTACGTATTACATTCAGGACACGTTCTCTTGGAATGCGTGCTCGATAAAAGAGGCTGACGTTTATCGCCGACGTCGCTGTGGCAAGGGATAACGTTGACTGTAACAGCGTCTAAAAAAAGGACAAGGGAAGATGAGACTCTGCGCCTTTATATATGACAGAACTTCCAGCAGCAGAGTGATGCGGGATGCATACAGGGTACTGTGTAGGAGCCGTGCCGCCGGGAGCTTAAATGCGGACGGTGATGGAGCGGCGTCCCTGTTGGAACGACGCCACCAACACGCCCACCGCTAGCATCACCACAACCACCACCGGTGCCGCCGCCTGACATTACGTGTGTGGTCGGGACTTACAACACTTTGCTGGCCAAGGAACCTGGTGTGCGACAGTTTCTGGAGGAAAATTAGATAAGGCGCCAAATAAAGTCCGTAATATTTCATCTGTGGTGTTGACAGTTTTTACAAATTTATGTTTTTTACTTTGTCCATAAACGGGAAAACACTGTCAACTGAATAATATGGATGAATATAACGATATGTTTTAAGAATTATTGTGGGTTCTTCTATGGATGAGGCGAGAGAAAAATGAAAAAGATATTCTGCTTTTTTTGTAGAGTAGTGAGGTATATAGTATATTGCAATTTCATTCGGTCGGGCAACGAGATTTTTGGAATGTGAAACAGTACAATGGCCACGATGTTAGGACTGAAAAATTAGAACATTGACAATGAAACCCGTTATACTTTCAAAAAAATGGTTCAAATGGCTCTGAACACTATGGGACTTAACATATGAGGTCATCAGTCCCCTAGAACGTAGAATTACTTAAACATAACTAACCTAAGTATATCACACACATCCATGCCCGAGGCAGGATTCTAACCTGCGACCGTAGCGGTCGCGTGGTTCCAGACTGAAGCTCCTAGAACCGCTCGGCCACACCGGCCGGCGTTATACTTTCACCACGGGACTGCATTGAATTAGCCGTTCGAGCTATAGAGTTTCACTTACATGTCAATTCAGCTGGTTTAGAAACATCTTTGTTATCCGCAAGCCAGTGCTAAATCCACAATAACATTTCATCTGATTTCCGTCACTGCGATATTTTTAGAAAGAACTGTACGAAGCTGGATTGCAGGGACTTTATTCCACAGCATTATATCAGTACTTCTACGCCGTGGGAATGAAAGAAGAATTTTAGCTTAGTTTTGTTGGCGCGAGTCGTAAGTACGGCTTCAAAGTTAGTAAACAGCTACGTTTCTCTGTGTCACAGTGTCGCAGTGTCTCATAATTTTAACAGTCCATCTGGTAACTCACGGGCACTCCATGGTGTAGTTAAGATAGAAAACATTTAGCGCTGCCAGTATTGGAGGTTACGGAGTGATGCTGTGTGAAGCTACAGAGGGCGGTGATATCGATGTTTTCAGGGCATCTGGCTTAGTTGCAGTACCTATCTCGACGTGACTCTTCAAGCTTTCCCGGCGGATGTGTTGCAAATAGTCTTCACGGGTTTGCCGTCGGATCACGTTGTGTAAATTCCACAATATTTCCTCGGAGCAACTGTCCGACATCTTCAGGTGGTTCAACCTTGCTGATGGCTCGGTACGACTGGCGGTACCGCACGTCGACGCCCAGTTTTTAGAACACGCGCACGAAGAATGCGCAGGCACGGAAATCAGATTTGATTTCCTGATAGATGGTGCCATATTCAAACTCCCTTAGCCGAAAATCGCAGGGCGGTTCACCTGCGCGTGCGCTGTACGTTGCGTTCGCCAACAGTGCGGGCAGACGTTACTCACCAACGGCTGTACTAGACCAATGTTATGACGGACCTGTTATCGAAGAATCTGGATTTTCGTGTCGCCAATGCAGGGTCCAGTCTGTGCTCAGTTGAAATCCCTCATCCTTGTTGGTGAGATTATCGGCTGTACGAATATGTATTGCTTCCTTAATGACGCAATCCCAGAAAGATGATGCCGAGGATAAAACTTCCGACTTTTCATAAATCATCCGATGTCCTGCATTCAGGCAGTGTTCCGCAATTGCCGACTTTTCGGTTGAAGAAGGCATGTATGATGCTGATGTTCATCGCAGCGTTCTTGTACTGTGTGGCGTGTCTGGCCTATATACACTGCCCCACATTGACAAGGAATCTTGTACACACCACATTTCCTCAGACCGAGGTCATCGTTAACCGAATCCAACAGCTTTCTCAGTTTTGCAGATGGTTGAAAAACACACTTAATTCCATATCATCAGAGGACTCTTCCTATTCTTGACGACATGGCACCAAAATAAGGCAAAAAGGCCAAAGTGGCGGGTGTCTTCGTATCTTCGTTCTGCTCCATAGATTGAATTCGCCTGGGCCTGAATGCATTACGTATCTGTCTCTCAGAATAACCGTTTTGTCTGAACACTGTCTACAAATGTTGTAGTCCACTCGATAGGCTTTCAGGATCATATATCACATGTGCTCTATGAAGCCCTCTGTCTCTTTTGGTGGCCAATTATTTTATGTAGGGCTTTGAAGAAAAGCACTACAGTCAGCCACTCTCGAGCTCTCTTGTTTTCTGCGGCATGTGTATGATACATTTGTGGTGTGACCACATGGACTTGATACTTTACCTACGTTTCTTCAGCACCTGAATTCGCTGCAATCGAAGATAAACTTTACAATGGAAGTGGAAAAATATGGTACTTCACCTTTTCTTGATGTTTTGGTACGAAAGAAAGCAAATGGAACCCTGGGACACAGCGTCTACAGCAAGCCAACGCATACAGATCTATATCTGCAGGCCACAAGCTGCCATCATCCTGCACAGTGCGGTAGTGCATTACGTATATTAGTTTATAGAGCACATAGCCACCAGCTAGGTTGAACCATCTGAAGATGTCGGACAGTTGCTCTGAGGAAATATTGTGGAATTTGCACAACGTGATGCGGCAGCAAACCCGTGAAGACTATTTACACCTATCTGGATCTTTCACAAGCAGGAGTCGGCATTACATTAGAATCTGTAACATTAAATGAGTATCAGAAGTCTGAAAAAGAATATTTCCTTCCTTCTGCGAAAAGTCTCGAATTGAAACAGGAGAGCAACATACATTCTCAACCATCCTTTTACTAACTTAATTCTGTTTCTCTCTCTCTTCCTCTCTCCGCCTATTGTTTGGTTTTCTTTCATGCTGGTTTTGAAAGGAAAAGAACAAACTGGACATGAGATGCTTACTGAAAAATAGAGGGATATGCCAAAAGAGTATTAGAAGTGATGTAATTTCTCGTTTAAATGCACGGAGGGAGACCAGGCTAAGAAAAAAAGAAGTCATGAACTATGTACAGGATCAGCGTTCTTTGAAATCGTGTAAACGACAGAACACGTAAGGCAGGAGGCATTTGAACCTTGCACCTTGCGATTACGAGTGTAGTGTTTCATAGACTACAACATCTCGCTCGTCTAAAGATACTGGATCAAGATCAACCAAATCCGGCATATAGAAAACAACCTTCATGAGTATCAATCTAGCTCCAATAGAAGCTTAGCTGTGTAAAACATATTTTTTTTCAGCTGATGTGATATAGGCTGCCCTGCATGACAGATGTGTTGAGCTGAAGTAGAATGGGCCTGCTTTATTGACCTGTTCTGCAGGGAGCCTACATATTAGGGAGAAAAATATGTTTTCCAATACCCTGATGTGTAGTTCGCCCAGCATCACAGGTGTGTTGTGGCAGTAGTACTGAGCTGCTTTATCGACCTGTTTTGCAGGGGATATGCACTAATCAGCCAGAACATTATGACCACCTACGTAACAGCCAGTATGTATACTTTTGGCGTGGATAACAGCGACAATGTATTATGACTTGGAGGCAGTGAGGCCTTATTAGGTCACTGGATGGAGTTGACACTACGCCTGCACACACGAGTGACCTAATAGCCTTTAAATTTTGGGAGCGGGCCAGGGGGTGGGGGATGAGATTTGCCACATTCGTTCCTCAAACCACTCCATCACTATGCTTGACTTGTGACATGGCGCATTTTCTTTTTGAAAAATGCCGCTGGCATCGGCAGTGTCAGTAGTCTGCAACCTGTGTACAATACCCCTTGGTCGTCATGGTGCCTAGCGCGAGGTCCACTGGACCCATGGATACCCACGTTGATGTTCTCCAGACCATAATGGAGCTGCTGCCAGCTTGTCTCCGTCCTGCAGTACAGGTGTCAAGGAGCTGTTCCCCCCGTAAGATGACGAATTTGCGCCCTCTCATCGGCGAGATGAAGAAGGTACTGGGATTCATCAGACCAAGTAATACTCTGCGACTGCGCCATCATCCACTGCTAATGGTCACGTGGCCATTTCAGTCACAGTTGCCAATGTCATAGTCTTACATTGGCACGTGGATGGGTCGCTGGATGCGGAGGCCGGTCGTAGCAGTGTTTAGTGCACTGTGTTTTTAGACACACTTGTGCTTTGCCCATTATTAACCACTGATGTTCGTGTGGCCACAAATCGCTTTCTGTCCAGTTTTACCAGACTGCCCAGCTTACGATGTCCGAAATCTGTAATGCAGGGTTTTGCCAAGAGTTGAAGACACTCACCACAGCAGTCTTCGAATATTCGACAAGTAGTGCAGTTTCTGAAATGCCCGTGTTGACCCTCTGGGCCACCAAAATCTGCCCTCGGTCGAAGTCTGGTAGATCTACGCCTTCCCCATTCTACACGTGCAGTTTTCTCACTGCTACTACATGCACCATGCATATGCTGACTAGGAGTCATTTATCGCCACGTAAGGCTTTCACGACCTGATGTTTCAGCTGTCGAGAAATCGGCAAGACTCAGCACAACCAGGAGCACCTCCGAAGATGTCCAAAAGAGAGGTCAGAACAGGGTGTCCTCGGATTCTTTCGCGGCGGGTTGACTGGATAAAATCTTCTCGGTTTTCAAGCCGCATCGTTTCCAGAAAAGTTCTCAAGCTTTTGACGGCTAGCTCCGCCATCGGCGACAGGAGTAAAACTACTAACTGCCGGGGTCACTAAGTAGATGAAGAAGTCAAGGAATTCTGAAATCTAGGCAGCAAAGTAACCAATGACAGGCGGAGCGGAGAGGATATCAGAAGCAGACTATTGCTGGCAATAAGGGCGTTTCTGGCCAAGGGAAGCCTACTAGTATCAAACATAGGTCTTAGTTTGAGGAAGAAAGCTCTGAGAATGTGCGTTTGGGGCATAGAATGGTATGGTAGTGAAGCATGGACTGTGGGAAAACTGGAACAGAAGAATATCGAAACGTTTGAGATGTGGTGCTACAGACGAATGTTGAAATTTAGGTGGACTGATGAGGTAAGGGATGAGGTTATGTGCAGAGTCGGAGAGGAAAGGAATATATGGAAAATGCTGACAAGGAGGGACAGCATGATAGGACATCTGTTAAGATATCGCGGAATGACTTCCATGGCATTAGAGGGAGCTGTAGAGGGCAAAAACTGTAGAGGAAGCCACAGATTGAAATACATCCAGAAAATAATTGAAGACGTAGGCTGCAAGTGCTTCTCTGAGATGAAGAGGTTGGTACAGGAGAAGAATCATGGAGGGAAGCATCAAACTAGTTAGAAGACAAATGACTCATAAAAAAAACCTACGACTGCAGGCGCTGGCGCCAGTCAGAGCCGAAACGACGAGTCCTCGGAAGGTGAGTTGGGGGCAGCTCCGGCCTGCCGCAGGACCAAATGACGTGAGATGGTGCGAGGGGCGGCGCCGTTAAGCATCCGCCGTTGCTTCCTTTCGACATCCAAAGTCCGCCCCCACGCCCTACTCAGAGTGTAGCCCTGGTCTATGATGAAATTGTTGCTGTTCATTTTAACCTTAGGCGCCTCTTTTATGACAGAGTCCAGTATGTTGATGAATGAACCAAGTCTCTTGTGTTCTCAAACTGTATTGTGTCCGTTTTCGGGACAATGCTCAGCTACGGCCGATTTGTTGAGCTCCTTCTACTTAATATGTCTCTTGTGCTAGGTACAACGCAGTGCAGCTGTAAAAATTGTCTGGCCTATATAGATGCTGCTCACTCAGGGAACTACACAGTCTGGGCAGACGAAAAGCTATGGCGTCTTTAACAGTGTGCAACATATCTCGTATTACGTGGCGGGCCGGAACACTTGTCTCAGTCCATGTCTCTGCAGTACAAATCCTAACTTGCTGCTCTTAGTCCTACAGTATGTGAGACAGGAAAGCCGCCTGCTTGGTTTCTTCTGCCGATTCACAAGACATCCTTCTTTGGTGACACCTGGAAGCGTTTGCAGTGTCCCTTTTGCTGTAGCCATTCTCCCCGAATAGGTGCCTCAAGTGCTGCAATTCAGACTGTAGGTGGTCGCCGTCAGAAATAACTTTGGCTCTGTATATTAACGTGTTCAGGATAGCTTTCTTGTGTGCAGGGTGGTGAAAACTACAGGCGGTCAATTATCGATCAGTGTGCGTCGGTTTCCTGCACATCTACTCAACTAACAAGGGAACCTCCCAATCGCACCCCTCTCTGATTTAGTTATAAGTTGGCACAATGGATAGGCCTTGAAAAACTGAACACAGGTCAATCGAGAAAACAGGAAGAAGTTGTATGGAACTATGAAAAAAATAAACAAAATATACAAACTGAGTAGTCCATTCGTAAGATGGGCAACACCAAGGAGAGTGTGAGCTCGGGAATGCCGTAGTCCCGTGGTTACTGTGAGCAGCTGCGGAACGAGAGGTTCTTGGTTCAAGTCTTTCTTTATTTTCGCAAAGTTATGATCTGTCCGTTCGTTCATTGACGTATCTGCTCACTGTAATAAGTTTAGTGTCTGTATTTTGCGACCGCACGGCAAAACTGTGCTATTAGTAGACGAAAGGACGTGCCTCTCCAAAGGGAACCGAAAACATCTGATCGCAGGGTCATAGGTCAACCGATTCTTCCACAGGAAAACACGTCTGATATATTCTATACAACACTGGTGACGGCATGTGCGTCACATGACAGGAATATGTTGGCGACCCACCTAACTTGTACACTTGGCGAATGGGTAAAAAGATTCTTCTGCCTTGCCCGATTTAGGTTTTCTTGTGGATGTGATAATCACTCCCAAAAAGTGATGAAAACATAAGAGTTTGTCACATAAACTGAAAATAAATAATTAAACTTCTCAATCGAGGGAAGACTTGAACCAAGGACCTCTCGTACCACAGCTGCTCACGCTAACCACGGGACCACGGTGCTCCTGAGCTTACACTATCCTTGATGTTGCCTATCTTGCACATGGACTACTCAGTTTGTATATTTTGCTTATTTTTTTCATAGTTCCACACAATTTCTTCCTGTTTTCACGATTGACCTGTGTTCAATTTTTCAAGGCCTATCCACTGTGCCAACTTATAACTAAATCTGAGGGGGGTGCGATGGGGAGGTTCCCTTGTAAGACATCTAAGGACGGTACCCTGCCATCCTTATAGATGTCAATGGTAAATTTAATGTTTGGATGGAGATCGTTCATGTGATCCACGAACTGTTGCAGTGTATTTTCATCGTGAGACCATATCAGAAAGGTGTCACCGACGTATCTAACGAAGCATCGCCGCAGATTTCAGAGCCTACTCCTCTAAGTGCTCCATGAAGAAATTCGCGATAGCAGGAGACAGTGGTCAGCCCATTTCTGTGCCATCCGTCTTTTCATAATATTCGTCGTGGTGCAAGAAGTATCTCGCATGACGGAACAGCTTGACCATTCCAGGTGGTAACTGTTGCGCTAAAGGTTCAAGCATGTATTATACTGGCACCATCGTAAAAAGTGACACCACGTGCAAACTAATCATTAAGTCGTTTCGACCTATTTCAGTTTCTTGAGCCGTTTCAACAAATGTCTGCGAGTTTACAACATAGTGTTCACAAAGACCCAGTATTAGCGCTAATAATCCTGCAAGATGTTTTGCCAGTCTGTAGGTATGAGATTTGATTCCACTAACAATCGGCCTAAGAGGAACATGTTCCTTATGTATCTGCGGCAGTCCATAACGCCTGAGAGGTCTGGCGGCGCGATGCATTAATTTCTTCACCACTTCATCTGGTAAACTAAATTCCTTTAATATCTTCCGTGTCTTCCTATGGCCTGTGTCGGATCGCGACTGAGCTTCCGATACGCATCTTTTTCTAATAAATGTGCACCTTCAGGTGGTGTTCTTCAGAGCCATGGTGGGATTTCCTTTGTCGATTGGTAAGACGACCAAGTACCCGTTCTCACGCAGTAGGCGTAAGCCATGTCGTTCCTTCGGGCTTTCGGTGGCTTAGCTTCCGACAGTGTATGGCTGGTGGTTAGTCTGACATCAGCTGCGTCGTGCGACAGATGCCGAATTCATTGCTCTATGCTACAAATAATCTCCAAAATCGAGAGACGTCGCGGGACTGGTGAAAAATTAAGGTCTTTACTCATCCTGCCACAGAGCCGGCGCACAGTTCTTATTTGGAGAGATCAACAACTGTTCTGTGCGCCTTATCATTTTCGATGTGAGTTGAGCGGTCAAACTTGTTACATTACTTAGACGTTGTCTGCCACAAACTAGCACGCTGTGACTACGTATACCCACTCCCAATCGAATGGCAACAAAGCTGATGACAAAAACAGGTTTCTGGTATTAAGATCAATCTCATATCTTGTCTGCCGTATCCACTGTCTCACTATAGCGTGACTCGTCCTGTTCAAAGTTATTTCTGACGACAATCACCTATAGTCTTAATTGCAACACTTGAGGCACCTGTTCAGCAAGAATGGCTACAGCAAAAGAGACATTGCAAACGCTTTCAGGTGTCACCGAAGCAGGACGCCTTATGAATCGGCAAGCGGGCGGCTTGCCTGCCATACTGTGGGGCAACGAGGAGCTAGTTAGGACGTGCACTGCAGAGACTTGGATTGAGACCAGTGTTCAGGCCCTTCCCCCAGGATACGAGATATGTTGAAGAAGACATAGCTCTTCGTGTACCCGGTGTGTATGATGTCCCTTGCGAGTGTGGCAGCATCTACATACGACAGACAGTTCGCACAGTTACAGAGAGTTGTACCAGGCACGAGAGACATATTAAGCAAAGTGAGCTAGACAAGTCGGTCATAGCTGAGCATTGCCTCGTAGACGGATGCAAAATACGGTTTGAGAACATAATAGTCTTGGCTCATGCGTCAACATACTGGGACTCCGTTGAGAAAGAGGCCGCTGAGATAAGAATGAACAGCAACAATTTAACACAGACCGCTGAATAGCGCGCGCGCGCGCGCGCCCGTGCCTGTGTGTGTGTGTGTGTGTGTGTGTGTGTGTGTGTGGGAGGGGGGGGGGGGGGGGGCTTTGGATGTCTACAGGAGGCAACGGCGAATGCTTAACGCTTGTAGGGAGGCGGAAGCCGCAGTTTCAAACGTGCCGCCGTCCCCACGGGCCATCTGAAGTCACTCGGCCCTACGGTGGGCCGGAGCTGCTATGAGCTGCCCAACTCAACTTGCGCGCACGCGTCTTTTCCGCCCTATTTGATTGGTGCCAGCGGTCTTAATCGTAGGTATATAAGCGGGGAATAGTGCCATATCCGGCAGTTAATAGTTTTACTTCTACGACGATAAAGGAGCTAGCCATCGAAAGGTCAAGATTTTTATTAGTACTGACGTGGGTTGAAAACCGAAGAATTTAATCCAGGAGACAGGGAGCAAGAGGGTATGTACAGAAAGAGATGAGATGGGAGTGGATGGGAGGGATGGAATCAGAAGAGATGATGGAGTACGAGATGGGTGGGGACTGGTGGGAGAAGGAGCTTGATGAGGAGATGGGGAAGGAGGAGATGATAAGTGAGATGTAGCAAGGAAGAGAGGGTGGAGGAAAGGGATAGCAAGTGATGCGCAAGAGGAAATAAACAGTTGGGGACAGGAGGAGATGGACAGAGAGACAAGAAGGATAAGTAGATGTGCAAAATGCAGAGGGAAGAGGAGACTGGTAGAGTTGGGGCGTGGGGGTGGGAGGGGGGAAGGAGATCAGTAGAGAGGTGTGAAAGAAAGAGGCAGAGGGAGGAGGAGGAGATGACCAGAGAGGGGCAGACAGGGGGAGAGAGGGAGATGGGTCAGGGAGGATGGTGAGGAGATGTTCAGAGGGGGAGATGAGTACTGATAGTGATATTGGGGAAGAAGGTCAGAGAGGGGGAGGAGGAGGTGGGGGGAGTGCGTGGGTGAGGTTGGGATGGGTGTGTGGTTGAGTGGGAGACAGGCCATGCATGGGGAGAGAAGAGGATGTGTGCATCATATGTGTCAAACACATGCATAGGCAGAGCCACAGGGAAAAGGCCAGTATATACATATATATATATATATATATATATATATATATATATATATATATATATGAAGCAGACTGTATGCATGTATTTATTTACATATACAGAAGCACCTAGAAAACTGTAGACTCTTTTATAGTTGCTATGTTTGCAACAAAGTCACATATAGCCGCAATTTTGAGCTGTACCACAGGTCATTGTTTTCTCAACAATTCTTGGCATGCGTTGTCAGCAGATGACAGTGCAGGAATGCTTTAAGTAGAATTGTCGTTTGAGCAATAGTAAGCTGTACTGAAGTGGTTCTGGAAGTATGAAAACATGATGGAAGTACAACAGTAACAGGATAATGTATATGGAACTCAGCTACCAAAACATATAACAATTTACTGTACTTGGGTAAATTTGAAGCCACCGGTACTCTTCTGGATATGCATAAGGAAAGATCTGACTGACCAAAAATATCAACGAGTCCTGATTCCTGCGCTGCTGCGTTGCAACATTTTGCTACGTCACCAAAAAAATCTGTGCAGCAGGGAGCACCTGAAAGCAGGGTAAGCCAATCAAGCATATAAGAAATTCTGAACGCTTCAAAGTGTAAAGTATACATTTCAAGATCGCTGTATGCTATGAATGTGGATGACCCAGATCGAAGGATGGAGTACTGTGAGTGGTATTTAGACATTGTTCTTCATGATGTACAGTTTGAAGGATGGTTATCCTGTCTGACGAGTCGCAATTCAAAATGAATGATAGTGTAAACTGCTGCAACTGTATGCGCTGGGCTCCTCAAGAACCTCGCGTTAACATGGACAAACATATTAATCTATCACGTGTTAATATGTGGTATGGTCTGTCATCACACAGTTTAATTGGCCCATTCTTCTTTGAAACTACCGTAACTGGTGAGGTCTGTCCTTATACGCTGCAAATGTCGATTTCACCTATCATCCAAGAGGTGTTTGGAAACGAAAGATTTTATGTACAACAAGATGGCGTTCCACCTCACTACCACAGGAATAATAGAATCTACTTGGATGAAAATCTACCTGGACGAAGGATAGGTCTAAGAGGAGCAGTTGAGTACCCATCACAGTCCACATACATTACACCTCTTGAGTTCTACCTATGGTTGACCCTGAAAAATGAAGTTTATGAGCAGAAGCCAGCTACACTGAACGAGCTATGAGAAACCACTGAGGCGCCCTAAGGGGCTATTACACTGGCAACACTAACAGTCGTAGTTTGATCAACAGTATAGCAGCATCGAAGTTGTCTGGCTGCTAATGGTGGGTCACTTCAAGTACATAAAATAACGGTATGTCACTTTGTTCCATAAATGTTGGCTGTCAGAAGTGTCTACATTTTTCTGGACCCATCTATATATATGTCTAGGATCATCTCCCAAATGACATGGTCAATTTCATCGAAGTTTGACACACAAACAGCAGTATGATCAATGTGGAGCTTGTAACCACCTAGTTCTAGTAGGAGTGGAGATATGGGCAAAAACGAGTTGAATGGGAATGTTATTGGGCTGTCTTATTTATCTGCTATGCAGGGCAGCCTACAAGTCTTGGGAAAGAGATGGTTTCCAATCTCTCAACATGTAAGCTGCCCTGCTCAGCAGGCATGATGTGCAGGAGTAGTATCAGCACAGTTTATCGACCTCTTCTGCAAGGGGCTACTTGTGAAAATGGGCATGGCTAAGTGGATAGTACCAGCATACCTTGTTTGGTCTTTATCTGCTGATGCATACAGCTGAGTAGATAGGTGAGAGGTGAGAGAAGATGGATAGTGAGAGAGGGGAGAGGGAGAAGGTAGAAATGTTAAGGATGGGGGACAAGGACATGGAGGGTATAGAAGACGGGCAGGAGGAAATGAACAGACATTGGGCAAGGAGGATATGGACAGAAGGAGGCAGGAACAAGATATGCTCAGAGTGAGGAGGTGAAAGACATGGGCAAAGAGATTGGGAAAGAGAAACTGAAGAGACAGAGAGATTGTGAAGGCGGAGATGGACAGAGTGAGGTGGGATGATGAGGTTGACAGAGAGATGGTGAGAGGAAGTACTTGACACACAGAGGGGAGGAGGAGATGTATGAACTGTATTAAATGCATACGCAAGCAAAGACGTGCATAAAAGGCAAGTATATCTATAAAAAAACAGCATGTTTGCATCTATGTATTTACGAATGTATGTCTGGGGTCCTCCAAAACCTCTGGATCAGTTTGATCTAAATTTAACGTCCAAGAAGAAAAATTCATGAGTGTCAGCATTGTGGGGTTTATAATCTCCTAGCTCCAATAGGAGCGGAAGTATGGACAAAAACGGATTTTTTTCAGCCCTTTCCACACAGACTGCCCTGCACTACCGGAATGTTGTGTAGGAATAGTGTCAGTCTGCATTTTCGACCTGCTTCAAAGGGCACCCTACACATCAATTGTAAGTGAAACCGCTGGCTACGATTTCGGTGAGCTTAAGATACCACGGCACAGAAAATTTAGTTGTAAAAATTTCGAATATCTTTACTTCTGTTTTTAATTTAGGAAACTTCACAAGTAATGGAAAAAATTTTGTATTTTTATTATTGACATAAGCTGAACCAACTTGATATAGTAGTTCTGAAATCTTAAATCCAATAAGCATAGCAGAAAAGACATTAATGTGAGTTCTTGTACAATGTTGATTTAACAATTATAAAAGGCTCTCACCATAGCAGTTTAGTCTCTGTTTCCGCTCATGAGCGTAACTATTCAAATGTTTAGTAACAATTCGATAATACAAACAGAATAAAGAACATCATCACTATTAAATAGTCACAAGATACAACGTATTAATGCAAACGAATATGGAGCAAAAACAAACCTCACATTAAATTATTCAGTTGAAAACAGAGTGATTGCCCAAGCAGAAAAATTACTTCATTCTAATGTACCCTCTCTAATCAGCAAGTAACTAACCATAAGGGTTTAACCAATAGCTTGAAACATTAAAGTATTAAAACCATTCTATTTCTGTAGCAGAAATGTTAAGCAGTTTATAATAGGACCAGTAAAGCCTTAACTTATCAGATAACGCCCATAGTTTACCGTACAGATTTGGTAGATCTGGTTTACAAATCTATTCTTCATTTATGGGCAGAGCAGGGAGCGCAACAGGAAGTTTAAGAGGTGTAGAAGTATGAAACTGGAATTTGGTTTGCAATAATTACACGTCTGTTGTTTGAAAATGATGAAAAATATTTTATTTAAAATAATCTCCATTGTCATTTCTCTCACCACTCCGACAAACTATGAATGCCACTGCAAGAAAACAATTCTTCTTCTGAAGCGAACCACTCAATACCCGTTTTTGCATATTTTCGTACGAGTTGAAGTGTTTTTCAGCGAGAGCGTGTCCCAGTGATGCAAACAGACGAAAATCAGTCGGAGCCAAGTTTGGAGAATAAGCCGCATGCCCTAGTATTTCCCAACTGAACGCCTCAATCGTTTCCCTATTGTGTATGATATTGCCTTATCATGGAGCAATATGACTGTGTGTTGCCTTTTTTTCATATTCCGGCCTTTTTTCAAGTAGATCTCGATTTAAATTGATCATTTGCTGTTGGTAGCGATCAGTGTTAACGTTTTCACCAGATTTTAGCAGCTCATAATAGATGACACCCTTCTGATCCCACCAAACACAAAGCATTGTCTTCTTTCCAAAGCGATTTGGTCTTGCAGTGGATGTCGATGGTTTGTCTGGATTCACCCATGATTCACGACGCTTCGGATCCATTTTTCCATCACCTGCCACTATTCGATGGAGAAACGACTTTCTTTTGTATCTGGCGAGGAGCATTTCACAAGTGGTCTTTCGATTTGCCTCCTGTCTTTCATTCAGTTTATGCGGAACCCATTTTCCCGCTTTCTGAACCTTTCCCGTAGCTTTCAACAGACGAGAAACGGCTCTCTGCGTCACATTCAATTGTCCCGCAAGTTCCTATTGAGTTTGAGTATCATCTTCGTCCAGTAAGGCCTAAAATTCGTTGTCATCGAACTGTTCGGTGGTTTCCCGCGCTAGTCGTTTCTCACGTAAAAATCACCACTTTTGGATTTTTTGAACCACTCGAATTTCTGTGTTTTTCCAAGAGCGTGTTCGCCGAAAGTTTAGACAAGCATTCGATACGATTCTGCAGCAGTTTTCTTCATCGATTTCGTAGGCATAAAACTCGACATGTTTACGGGTTCGAAACAGGTACCGATGAATGGAGCTTGAATTAGTATTTGTTGGCGTTCGTCGTCATCCGTTAGAGGAAGCAGGCTGCAGACGCATTCTCACGGGTCCTACACTGACGGCTAGCACAATATATAGGGAAAGTCTGGTTTCATACTTCTATACCTGGGGTAGACTAGTGTCTACGCAATATACGGTTTACATAAAACTGTAATTCGTTATAAACATTTAAAAGATAAATCATGATGACTGATGATTTACAAGAACGTAATAACGATTAAAAACATCAAAAACAATTATATCTGGTAGGATCAGGCTCGCCTAAGAAATTAAGCTTCAAATACACTGTTAATTTGCCGACAAAATGAACACAAGTGATGATTACTCATGTGTGCAGTCAAGCGAGTCTTCAAAATGCTTAAATTAGTTCCAAAACCTGTCCCAATCACCAGTAGCCCATATGCAACAGATTGTAAATGATGTCAAGATGCTGCACAGATATCTGGGTACACCGTGCACTGACCGGGACAGCTTCACTCCACTAGGTCATGTCGCATAAATTATCAGTGGTGCCCGAAACGTGGATCTATACTGTAGTCAGAACAGGTTAACCCAGTGAAGGTAGCAGTCTGCAGAGCTTGACCACCACATCAGATTGGTCTATGGTGTCTCAGAACAAAGTCGTCCCTGTGCAGCTTGCAGACATGCGATTTAACTGTGCCTCCACTAAGCACTTGCTGACCACTCAGTCTTATGTCACTGGGCCATAGTGCCCTGCACGGCAGTCGTGTTATGTTGGAGCAGTATTGGCCTTCTTTATTGACCAACTTCGCATGGCAGACTATACGTCAAGAGCAAAAACGGTTTTCAGGCCGTTGACAAGTAGGTTGTGCTACAGGACAGGCGTGTTTTGAGAGTCTGCTTTGCAGGAGCTACATGTCCCCATGGGTCTTTCCATTCAGACATTGCCCACATGTGAGTCTGACACATTTTGCAAGCAGCTCCTCCTCCTCTCTCTAATCACCTCTTCTTTCCCCATCGATCTGTCCGCCTCATCCTACCACTATCCATCCATCACCTCCTCCCTCCTCTCTTTGTCCGAATTCTACATCCTTTCTGAACCCGACAATCTATACAGCGTAAAGGACCTTGGGAAATCTGCAGAAAGCTTTAAGCTGCGAAGCACTATCGACTACAAAGTCATAGCGATGTCTGTCAACGTAGCTATTAAAATAGTTTTTCCTTTTTTTTGCACTGAAACGTCAACGTAGCACCTATAACACTGAGGTATTTCCATTGTGCTGCGTAGGGATGAAGAAGAGGATATAGAGGATGGAGGAGGTGATGTGTGCAATAAATGTGTCGAACGCGTATGCCTTTTTTCCGAGAAAAGAAAATAAAGAATCGATTTCGGTCCGATTCCAAGTGTGTTTCTGGAAATGTTATTAATTTAATTTCTGGTTTTACCATCTATCTGAAAGCTTCCGGTTTCTCCAAGTCTCTTCACATAAACAGACTTCTTTCATGGTTCTATACCAACTGTCAAAAAAGATTAAATTATGTTCTGCGTAAACTTCCACCAGATGGCTTTCCCTTTGTTTCAGAGTTAAGGGGCGATATATCATACCATGTAAAACAACTTTTCTTAGAGACAAAATGTTCAGTGACTCTTCCAAGCGACTCTAGATCTGCATTTATCCCTCTGTGAGTCAAGGTGGTCGCCAAGAAGTAGACCTATCCGTCCGAAACAATTCGACAGCCACATATATCTTTTTTCAGGGCTCCGAAAATATGGAAATCACATGGGGAAAGGTCGGGACTAGAAGATGTGTAAAGGCCCCCCAGCGAAACTTCTGCTTTGTACTCGAAATAATCTTGGTAACATCTGGACCCTTGCTTCGGTTGAAGAGGTGCACGCCTGGGTACAATCATGGTTCCGCAGACAACTGCAAACATTTGTCTACGAATGCATTGGGGTCAATGTATTAACAGTTATGAGGATTTCTTTTGAAATAATGAGCAGCTTACTTACTTTATTTTCGTCTGTCTCGTTTTAATTTGCTGCCCCTTATACGCAACTGCCGTCGCCATCTTGACATCAAACTGACGCAGTAACATGAAGCTGGAAACAAGGCGAAGTTCATCGTTCCTCATCGCTGAATTGTTTACACATGTATAGGAATGTTGGCAAATGACTCTTCCACCACACAACTGACGAGGCAGAGTTCCAGTGCAATGCTGGTTTTAGGTATCACCTTCTCCCACCCGAGAGTGAGAACCCAGTGAAACTTTAACGCAATGCTTTTCAGAACGTTGCTGAGGCAACAGATGTGTCTGGGAGAGAAGAGAAAGATAACGTCTCTTCTAATTACCAGTGCATTTCAGAACTATGATAAAAAAGATACGGCGAAGTGAAGCGAGGTGTTCTACCTCGTGTGAAGCAAATGTGGAGAAAAGCTGGCGCTCTGCACTACAGCGATTATAAATCTTACGAATTTATCAGACTGATAATTGTAACGTTGCTGCTAAGCATCCTTTTGGGTCAACGGACGTCACTGTCACTTTCGTTGTACGTTAGAGATCTACTACCAATCACTAGCTTCTGTTTCTTTGAGGCAGTCGCATTTATTATCATAAGATGGTCATAACCTGGATATCGGTCAGAAGCGTTTCATTCTTGAACGCTACTCGGAGATATAGAAGAGAAGAATCTGCCTGATCACCTACGTCTACTATTTTCAAGACGCCGTCCTTTAAAAAATGTAAGCTGTTTGTCATACGTTTAAAAAATCGAGATGGGACTCTGACAGCTCGAACTTACAGTGTGCTGTGGGTCCTGCAACAGACGATCATTGGGATTCTTTCCTTTATTTCTTTGTATATTTTCTTTCATCGTAATTATAAACAGGTACTAGTTGTGCTCTTTTGCAGACAGGTAGAGCTTTTTGCTAAGCGACGTATGTCCAGTTAATATCAAGTGGCCAAAGGAGCTAGTTTCATAGCAAAATTGATATGAAATAATAGACAAGGTGTTTAGGATGGCAGCATGGAGTAATTCGAATACAACATTCCATAAAACTTGTGTCGCATTTTTATTTGTTACAAAGATAACCCCTACAGCTGAAGAATTTAACCCAAACAAACGACCACAGAAGGTGTTAATCAATTGCAGACGATCAAGTCGAAATTTGACTTTCAAAAATTCCACTTACGACTTCAGCGAATTTTCACATACTCTTGACAATACCACCTAAACCTATTCTGAGGTCGTCTTGTCGTCCTTTTATGGGGCAGCACCACTCATAATACGAACTATCAACTATTCCCTTGTGTTAACTTTTTCTTTACAGACCTCACCTTTCGCCCATACCCAAAGGCAAAAATCGAAAATTAAGAAACGTGGCCACTTCTGCCACTCCCTCTTCCAAGGAGCGTTAGATTCAGCTGATCAGCCATCTGACAACCAAAACGTGCTGGGTTGTCGTCATGCTGAAAGAACATACACATCAAAGAACATACACGTCAAAGGATACTCTTTCAGTAATGCTGCAAACTCGATAAACCTCGACAACATGGCCCTATAAGACAATTCGGCAAACAACAAGCTTAATCACCGAATAGTCTGTTACAACACTATACATTTATCGGCAAGCGTTCTTGGAACTGTGTCTCCACAAAAGCATGATGTTTTAGTTGAAGCATCGACGTGAGTTGCGATGTTTTTGATTTCATCAATCTTCGTCTCTTTGTCAAATATGTGGAACTGTTTGTTAAAGACATGGATGAGGTCATGCAAACCTAATGATTGCTGTATTCTTGTGTGTGGGACACTGATACGTGTAAAAATTCTGCGTGTATTTGTTGAAGGCATACGTTGTGCAAATTGAACAATGTCTTCTACTTCAATAACATGCCGTTCATTTGAACGTTAGAGATGAGTTGTGACTGTTACACAGTGCACCAAACTCACGTAGTTCAATGAAACCAGAACAGAATTATTTTGAATCTCGTGCTCTGTGGTAATGAAAGTGTCTACCGAAATGTCAACAAGCTGCAACCGAATTTCCATTACAAGACACAACCACAAATACCACATCAGCATACTCAGCAGCCGGGAGAATTATACAAAAATCACAATCACAACTGAAAATTCAGTTGTGTGAACTAAAGCACAACTTCACAACTTGAACTTAAAACAAAAATAGCAGTCGTTAAATAAACTCATAGCAGGTTGAGTACCAAGACGCGAAATGTTACCGGTAGGTTCGAACAATACGTAAGTATTATGAAGATGCTTCAGAAACTCAAAGGGGAATCTCAGGACGGAAGGCGACATTCTTTTCGACATATGCTGTTGAGAAAATTTAGAGAACCGGCATTTTAGCCTGGCTGCCGAACTATTCCACTGCCACCAACATACATTGCGCGTAAGGACCAGGAAGCTAAGATACGAGAAATTACTGCTCATACAGAAGCATATAGAGAGCCGTTTCTCCCTCGCTCTATATGCAAGTGGAACAGGAAAGGAAATGACGATTAGTGGTACAGGGTACTCTCCGCTTGCCGACTTTCTATCTAGATGTAGAACCAACTATATCTGCGAGCAATAAAACCTGGACACAACGCATATTTCATTCGAATCAGTCCATTATGTCGCCACCTAAACTATTTATTAATCCTCCCGAAACAGCCTGCATGTGACGGGAATTCCAACAAAATCTGGTGCGTTATTTGTATTGGGCATTGTATGCTGTCTTGAAGTGTCAGATATGCGAATTTCAGAAGTGGTAATTGGTGAGTACAGCGGTCAAACGTTGCCGGAGGATGTTCGTACTTTGGTCTGTTTTTAAGTATAGAATTTAACATTTTGGTATTGACTTTGTTGTGTTCAATTTCAGTACCACAGTGCGTGCTAGAAATGGATAGTTCACAGGCTAGCACTAACGCTTCGTGCAGCCACATACACTTCCGTACGAGGACAGATATCAGCCAGTTTTCTCACCCTCCCCTAGCGGAAGTTGTTTAACGGAACGCCGCCGTCATCACTTTATCTCCTTGTTAGTTATTTAAACTCTACAGTACGAGTGGGGTCTTTAGGGTAGAGAGAAAAGAACCTGCTATTGAGCTTTTATCATTGCAACACGACGCTTCATGTTTTTCACAGTCACTTGACAATATGATTTTAAAATCAGTTATGTAATTATATGTACTTATGAGCACTTATGAAACTGTAAAATGTTGCTTGAAGAACAAGCAACAAATGGCTAGGTCAGAGCTTTGGAGTTTTTGCTAGCAATGCAAGGGAAACACATATAATACGAAATCCAAAGAATATCTTCCAATGTGATAATAACATCGTTGTCGTGAGGACGTGCTGTTCTAGCGATGGAGGCAAAGCGGAGCTGTGTCAGTCATCTGTGGTGGGACCTGGGCGTGAAGTGTTGGCGATCTAAGGCCAAATGGATATTGTTTTGGAGTTTGTTTTGTAATTTGTAACTAGGCGAAATATGAAGGTAAGCGAGCACGTGTACTCATATACGTCGTTATAAGAAGGCTTGGTAATTAAAGGAGATTAGTATGTGGCACAAAGTTATTCAAGCTTTTCGTAAACCAAGTGGAGCTGTTGCCAATAATGTATACCATAAAAAGCTTTACCATTATGTCGCACCCCAAACATCTTGTCGCAAAATAAAGTCCAGCCAGTTATATTGTAGTTGGCTACAAGGCTTTCCATCGAAGTAATTAATTTTTTTGTGTGTACTGTAGTGTTGTTTAGTCAAATCGTTAACTTAGTGAATCTACATTTACATCTACATCCATACTCCGCAAGCCACCTGACGGTGTGTGGTGGAGGGTACCCTGAGTACCTCTATCGGTTTTCCCTTCTATTCCAGTCTCGTATTGTTCGTGGAAAGAAGGACTGTCGGTATGCCTCTGTGTGGGCTCTAATCTCTCTGGTTTTATCCTCATGGTCTCTTCGCGAGATACACGTAGGAGGGAACAATATACTGCTTGACTCTTCGCTGAAGGTTCGTTCTCGAAACTTTAACAAAAGCCCGTACCGAGCTACTGAGCGTCTCTCCTGCAGAGTCTTCCACTGGAGTTTATCATCTCCGTAACGCTTTCGTGATTACTTAATGATCCTGTAACGAAGCGCGCTGCTCTCCATTGGATCTTCTCTATCTCTTCTATCAACCCTATCTGGTACGGATCCCACACTGCTGAGCAGTTCCTTTGTTTTCAGATTGCATTTCCTTAGGATTCTTCCAATGAAGCTCAGTCTGGCATCTGCTTTACCGACGATCAACTTTATATGATCATTCCATTTTAAATCACTCCTAATGCGTACTCCCAGATAATTTATGGAATTAACTGCTTCCAGTTGCTGACCTATTTTGTAGCTAAATGATGAGGGATCTATCTTTCTATGTATTCGCAGCACATTGCACTTGTCTACATTGAGATTCAATTGCCATTCCCTGCACCATGCGTCAATTCGCTGCAGATCCTCCTGCATTTCAGTACAATTTTCCATTGTTACAACCTCTCGATAAACCACAGCATCATCCGCAAAAAGCCTCAGTGAACTTTCGATGTCATCCACAAGGTCATTTATGTATATTGTGTATAGCAACGGTCCTATGACACTCCCCTGCGGCACACCTGAAATCACTCTTACTTCGGAAGACTTCTCTCCATTGAGAATGACATGCTGCGTTCTGTTATCTAGGAACTCTTCAATCCAATCACACAATTGGTCTGATAGTCCATATGCCCCTACTTTGTTCATTAAACGACTGTGGAGAACTATATCGAACGCCTTGCGGAAGTCAAGAAACACGGCATCTACCTGTGAACCCGTGTCTATGGCCCTCTGAGTCTCGTGGACGAATAGCGCGAGCTGGGTTTCCATGACAGTCTTTTTCGAAACCCATGCTGATTCCTACAGAGTAGATTTCTAGTCTCTAGAAAAGACATTATACTCGAACATATTATGTGTTCCAAAATTCTACAACTGATCGACGTTAGAGATATGGTCTATAGTTCTGAACATTGTTCGACGCCCCTTCTTGAAAACTGGGGTGACCTGTGCCCTTTTCCAATCCTTTGGAACGCTACGCTCTTCTAGAGACCTACGGTACACCGCTGCAAGAAGGGGGGCAAGTTCCTTCGCGTACTCTGTGTAAAATCTAACTGGTATCCCATCAGGTCCAGCGGCCTTTCCTCTTTTGAGCGATTTTAATTGTTTCTCTATCCCTCTGTCGTCTATTTCGATATCTACCATTTTGCGATCTGTGCGACAATCTAGAGAAGGAACGACAGTGCAGCCTTCCTCTGTGAAACAGCTTTGGAAAAAGACATTTATTATTTCGGCCTTTAGTCTGTCATCCTCTGTTTCAGTACCATTTTGGTCACAGAGTGTCTGGACATTTTGTTTTGATCCACCTACTGGTTTGACGTAAGACCAAAATTTCTTAGGTTTTTCTGCCAAGTCAGTACATAGAACTTTACTTTCGAATTCATTGAACGCCTCTCGGATAGCCCTCCTCACACTACATTTCGCTTCGCGTAATTTTTGTTTGTCTTCAAGGCTTTGGCTATGTTTATGTTTGCTGTGAAGTTCCCTTTGCTTCCGCAGCAGTTTTCTAACTCGGTTGTTGTACCACGTTGGCTCTTTTCCATCTCTTACGATCTTGCTTGGCACATACTCATCTAACGCATATTGTGCGATTGTTTTGAATTTTGTCCACTGATCCTCAACACTATCAGTACTTGAGACAAAACTTTTGTGTTGAGCCGTCAGGTACTCTGTAATCTGCTTTTTGTCACTTTTGCTAAACAGAAAAATCTTCCTACCTTTTTTAATATTTCTATTTACGGCTGATATCATCGATGCAGTAACCGCTTCATGATTGCTGATTCCCTGTTCTGCGTTAACTGTTTCAAGTAGTTCGGGTCCGTTTGTCACCAGAAGGTCTAATATGTTATCGCCACGAGTCGGTTCTCTGTTTAACTGCTCAAGGTAGTTTTCAGATAAAGTACTTAAAAAAATTTCACTGGATTCTTTGTCCCTGCCTGAGTCTCCCAGTATATATCCGGTAAATTAAAATCTCCACCCAGAACTATAACACGGTGGGTAAATCTACTGGAAATATTTTCCAAATCATCCCTCAGGTGCTCAGCCACAACAGCTGCTGAGCCAGAGGGCCTATAGAGCCATCCAATTACCATGTCTGAGCCTGCTTTAACCGTGACCTTCACCCAAATTATTTCACATTTCGGATCTCCGTCGATTTCCTTCGATACTATTGCACTTCTTATCACTATAAATACGCCTGCCCCATTACTGTTCAGCCTGTCTCTGCGGTATACATTCCAATCTGAGTTTAGGATTTCATTACTGTTTATATCTGGTTTCAGCCAACTTTCTGTCCCTAGTACTATATGGGCGTTGTGACCGTTTATTAATGAGAGCAGTTCTGGGACCTTTTTATAGACGCTCCTGCAGTTTACTATTATTCCCTGTTGCATTTTGGCTACTCCTACCTTGCCGCGTCTCAGGAGGCGTCTTGTCGGGTCTAGGGAGGGAATTCTCTAACCTACCCATGTGCACTCCACACGTACTCTGCTACCCTTGTAGCCGCTTCCGGCGTGTAGTGCACGCCTGACCTATTCAGGGGGACCCTACATTTCTCCACCAGATAGCGGAGGTCGAGAAATTTGCACCCCAGATCTCCGCAGAATCGTCTGAGCCTCTGGTTTAAGCCCTCCACTCTGCTCCAAACCAGAGGACCGCGATCGGTTCTGGGAACGATACTACAAAGAGTTGGCTCTGATTCCAGCCCCCGAACGAGGCTTTCCGCCTTCACCAATTCCGCCAACCACCTGTACGAACTAAGGATGACCTCTGAACCCAGACGGCAGGAGTCATTGGTGCCGACATGAGCAACAATTTGCAGTCGGGTGCACCCAGTGCTCTCTATCGCCGCCGGCAGGGCCTCCTCCACATCTCGGATAAGACCCCTCGGCAAGCAGACAGAGTGAACACTGGCCTTCTTCCCCGACCTTTCCGCTATTTCCCTAAGGGGCTCCGTCACCCGCCTAACGTTGGAGCTCCCAATAACTAATAAATCCCTCCCCCCGTGTGCCTGCTCGGACCTAGATGAAGGAGCGGCCACATGTCCACTCACAGGCAGAGCGGGCGATGCCACACGGACAGCCTCCACATTTACCCTCCGCCTAGTGCGCCGCTGAACCCGCCACTCCCCTTGGGGAGAGGGTGGTCCAACCGCGCCCGGTACCCGCGAAGATGTCTCGACAGCAGCGACAGTGGGTGAAGCATGTAACACCTGGGGTGTACCATTCGACGCACCAGACTCCCCACTGCCGCTACACTCCGAGGCAGCAGCCTGAAGACGGCTGACCGCGGCCATCAACACGTTCAGCTGTTCGCGAACAGTGGCCAGCTCCTCCTGCGTCCGTACACAGCAGTCGCACATCCTATCCATCCTAAGAAATCAATTTAATGTAGAGAGTTAATCAACTTTTAACTAAACTGCTAATTCACTAAAGGCGGCTGATTGTTGACTAAACCGTGGTTGCTAGTCACTTCTTGTAGAAAATAGTACTACCTGTCTCTGGACTGTATTGAAAACAAACACGTGCTATGGCACTATGGCGACTAAAGGGACTCTCTCTGACTGTATTCAAAACAAACACGAAATCTATGGAACACTATTACTAGCACTCGACAATTAAAGCTTCCTAGAAGCAAAAACACACCGAAGAAGAAGTGACAAGTAAGAAAAATACAGTTAATACTTAAATTAAGGTAGCTCGCTGCACAGCAGACGTGAAGCAGACGGCAGTTACGACGACACTGAAGTAATTGACTCGAGTCATGAACCATCAGCAGGGTCCCAAATTTTTCACCAAAACTTCCGGGAAAGTCAGAAGTGAAAGAAATAACTAAAATAAGTTAAATCCAATTCATTTTACGGTTAACTTCGTTTCAAGTAATTATTGGAATGAGAGGTCGTAATTGCAGTTTTTCTTACAGTGTTGCACTTTTACTACAGACAATCAGCCAAATCAAAAACTATTTAAAAGAAATTTATGTTTCAGTGGCAGAAATACGTTGACGCTACTGCACCCACAGTAAATTTGTGATTTTATGTTGTATTTTACAAATAATTTCATATGCTTAAATCCTCATTAAGTTGGCGCAGCCAGATGGTTGTTTCTATAAATGAAACCATTTATGATCTTAATTTGGGAAGTAACTATTAACGAACATTAATTAGGTTGGGTCATATTTTTGCAACTTTTCAAGCAGACCTTATACCGAGAGTTACGTAATTCAGTAGAGTTTCCATAAAGTGAAGTGTCACTGGTCATTACTGTTTTTGGTATTCAGAACTATAAATAATATCAGTGTATTCCACATTAACATAATTTTGTTCATGCTCACGTGTCTTAAAAAGCTGGCGCCATTGCGTTTTATTCAGTTGCCGCATTATCATTCACTCCTACTTATTACGTGATTTCAGAGTCATGTCTGTCATTAACTAGATTCCTCTTTGCTCGTTTTTGACTGCAATTATTCTCCAATCTAAATTTATTCAGCCATTTAACTATTCTAATTTGTTGCTATCTACAGTAACCCGATTACTTAGGAAAAACGCGTGCGTTAATGATCAGGATATGACTACCATTATTCTTTCGTTAAACGTTCTTCCTCGGAACTGATGTCTTCTTTCCATTGACTGCCGCACCTTAGATACACATCTCACAAAACCTTTCATACACCGGAGAGTATAGGTACGTTATAAGTTAAGGTGGTTTGTGCTGAATTATAGAACATCGTGAAACAATGCAACAGCCGTTTGGTCATAGGAGTCACGCTAACAGATATCTCGCAACGCCAAGGAAGTACTTAGCGACGCTAAGCCGAACGAGAGCAATACCTAGCCTTATTAAACAGGTGCGTGACAGTGAGGAGAGATGACGTGAAACTGAAATGGCAGCAGCGGAAGGAGGCCGCCCGCGGAAGCAATTTTCGGCGATGGGAGAGAGTGAGAGTGTGTGAGGATCACGCATAGCATCGCCTGTGGCGGACGTCACCAAAACAGCATTACACTACAGGACTTCGATAATTTCTGTCGTTATTTACGCAAGATATGTACCTGTATTTACACTGAAGTGCCAAAGAAACTGGTATACACATGTGCATTCGAATACAGAGATATGTAAACAGGCAGAATACGGTGCTGAGGTCGGCAACATCTATATAAGACAACAAGTGTTTGGCCTAGTTGCTGGATCGGTTATTGCTGCTACAATGTCCGAAAGAACAGACACCACGCATTCACATAATGAACTACGTGTACCAAGTATTCACTGTAGTACTCATCGACCGCGATTTCGAGGGGAAAGGAGATGACTTCCGGGGTCCTAGCACCATGTCGGAGATGACGAGAAAGGAAAGCTAGCAGTATGTCCAGCACAGAACGCAAATAGTTTTCATCACTATCGGTATACTTCACTCTGTCCTTCCCAGAGTTCAAATGTAAAGGGTAGTTGTAATTAAGCTTGCGGTACGTGAACCAGTCTAGGCGGAAAACTGTGTGCCGTACGGTAACTTGACAGCAATGACGTTCAGAAAAGAAAGTGTGTGAAGTCCTATTGTACTTAACTGCTAAGGTCATCAGTCCCTAAGCTTATACACTACTTAACCTAAATTATCCTAAGGACAAACACACACACAAACACACACACACACACACACACACACACACACACACCCATGCCCGAGGGAGGACTTGAACCTCCGCCGGGCCCAGCCGCACAGTCCACGACTGCAGCGCCCACGACCGCTCGGCTAATCCCTCGCGGCAATGACGTTCAGACTACACGCTGCTGGATTTGCGTTGTTGGTAGTGTTAGGGTCGTGACTTGCTGTTAGGCACCGGTACTGGTACGGCAGCGTAGGGATGAAACACATACATCAGTGTGCATTACAGTTGCAGGTAGTCGACAAGGATGAGGGCGAAGTCAGCAGGGTTTTACTCGTAAATAAGTTTAATCAAACCAACAGAAAAAGTTCTGCGGTTCTTCACGAATATGAACTCATTAAAGGAATGTGGAGAGGTCGTCTTTCTGCACAGAGGTTGAAGAAAATGATTCAGAAATTTGAATTTAACCGGCTATTTGGGAATTACTCCCGGGACAGACCAATGGCCAATTGCGGCACGAGTTGTTGAAGAAGCTACTGTTGGTATGGCTGAGAATGCTCCACGCAATGTACGATCTTCAAGTTGTGCACGGGCTGTATCAGACAACTGAAAATTCCATGATCCACCGTTCGAAAAATGTTGCGAACAATTGTGCAACGGTATCTGTACAAACTTCTAGGCGGTCGTTTATGCGGATGGTCGTCACATTGAGCAACGATTCTAACCTGGAAAGTAAACATGGTACGAGATTAACAAATGTTATCCTGTCATGTTATAAATATGGATGTCGCTGGTCTTCTCAAATTGTGATGGATTATTTATGACGAATTTCACTAAAGAAAATATGTATTCTGACGGCACAGTTAAAATACCTAGCTCTTTGAAGAGGTACATACGTGACGTCCATGGGTGAACACATTTTATTCTACTGCTCGATTTTTTGCAATCAATACTTTCTTTCAAAGTGATGATTTACCCCAGAAAGTTATTCTGCACAGCATTAACCACTGCACTTCTTTTAATCGGTGGGTTATCACGGCAGCCGCAAAGTGGATTTACGATTTACGGTCAGTAATTAGGTAAGATTCTGTCCTATAAAAAAGAACATTAAATCTTTTTATATTATTTTTAAATGCCAGTGACACTCTTATAATCATGCTGTAATTTCGCTATGTCGTTGCAAGTGCTGTGTACACCTATGGTACTCTTAAGAGAAGGTAAACTTGTTAACCAAGCTCGCTTGTAGACAACTTTTATTGCCGATTACTGGTTTCGGCCAGCATGGTTATATCTCGATATTGCTGCTGTTCCAGCTGTACAAGAACTATGCAACGTGCAACTGTCGTTGGGAGTCTTATATGGTATCACCACTCTTATCGCGTGTGACAAGAGACTTATCTGAAGAATCGGCCTTGTTGGCAGGCAGCGAGTGGACTTGAAACACTTCTTCAGTTTTACAAAACCTGCCTGACAAGCGATAGTCCACTATAGTTTGATCAATTGTTTACGATGCTGATTGAGCGGGCACGAAATTGTATGGCATTCGGGAAGAATTCCGTAAATAGATTATTTTATCCAAGAATGAAGATCCCTTTCAAATTGTAGGTAATGTGTACCCAATATGCTGAATACTTGGTTGAAGCTACATATGCATCTATAGAATTTGAAATCTTTGTCTCTTAGTTTTTCAAACTGTAATTTGCAGTTTACGGTAGTGCAACAAGTATTCCTGGAATCAACTGCTAACGTTAAATTTGAGTAGTCAGAAAGGGGTGTCTAATATTAAGAAATGCCAAAATTTTGCTTCTTAGTGTAACTGAAGGTACACGTTAGTTATATCCGTTGCAGAATGCATTTGCCAACATCTCTTCCACGTGCTGAATCAGGTAACATCTATATTAGGTTTGTGTTGGCAGAGGGCTAAAAGTAGATGTAAATTCTTATTGTGCCATTAGGGTTTTTGATCACCACCATGGACGAGGTATACTGTTTACATGTTGTCAGTGTCGCTATGGACTTGCTTCATTGAGCAAGACGCATTCTAGACCAGAAAAAATAAGGAGTGTATTGACGGTGACTCCAACGTAAATTACGGATAGCGTGGATGGTTTTCTTTGTCTTGAAACACACACGTGCTCACGCCATATCCGTATGTGTACCTTAGTAGCCGCTTTCTGTGAGTAATACGTGCCGGACCATCATGTGAGTTAAGAAAATGTAATGCTTAATGTCAGTGAAGAGTTAATAGCCTATCAACAACACGTCGATTTTACAACTACTTGTAAAAATGTATCGCGATATTCACCGCCAGAGTGGAAACACTTTACTCTCAATCCATCTGTGTATCTAGATTTGTCTTTGACTACTGTTTAGGATTGTCCGTCATGAAGCCAACATTTGCATCGACTTAATAATCATTCAGTATGTGCGGACACCATGTAGGGAAAGAAAGCTGTTGATCAAACCAGGATGGTTTTCAAAATCACATCTGTTTCTGTTAGTACCATTTCGCTTTCGGTACGGTTGATGTTGCTGTTGTGGTCTCCAGTCCTGAGACTGGTTTGATGCACCTCTCCATGCTTCTCAATCCTGTGCAAACTTCTTCATCTCCCAGTATCTACTACAACCTACATCCTTCTAAATCGGCTTAGTGTATTCATCTCTTGTCTCCCTCTACGAATTTTGCCCTCCACGCTGCCCTCCAATACTAAATTGGTGATCCCTTGATGCCCTAGAACATGTGCTACCAACCGATCCCTTCTTCTAGTCAAGTTGTGTCACAAACTCCTCTTCTCCCCAATTCTATTCAATACCTCCTCATTAGTTATGTGATCTACCCATCTAATCTTCAGCATTCTTCTGAAGCACCACATTTCGAAAGCTTCAATTCTCTTCTTGTCCAAACTATTTATCGTCCATGTTTCACTTCCATACATGGCTACACTCCATACAAATACTTTCAGAAACGCCTTCCTGACACTTAAATCTATACTCGATGTTAACAAATTTCTCTTCGTCAGAAACCCTTTCCTTGCCATTGCCAGTCTACATTTTATATAGTCTCTACTTCGACCATCATCAGTTATTTTGCTCCCCAAATAGCAAAACTCCTTAACTATTTTAAGTGTCTCATTTCCTAATCTAATTCCCTCAGCATCACACGACTTAATTCGACTACATTCCATTATCCTCGTTTAGCTTTTGTTGATGTTCATCTTATATCCTCCTTTCAAGATACTCTCCATTCCGTTCAACTGCTCTTCCAAGTGCTTTGCTGTCTCTGACAGAATTACGATGTCATCGGCGAACCTCAAAGTCTTTATTTCTTCTCCAAATGTTCAAATGTGTGTGAAATCTTATGGGATTTAACTGCTAAGGTCATCAGTGCCTAAGCTTACACACTACTTAACCTAAACTATCCCAAGGACAAACACACACACCTATGCCCGAGGGAGGACTCGAACCTCCGCTGGGACCAGCCACACAGTCCATGACTGCAGCGCCCTTGACCGCTCGGCTAATGCCGCGCGGCATTTCTTCTCCATGGATTTTAATACCTACTCTGAATTTTTCTTTTGTCTCCTGTACTGCATGCGCAATGTACAGATCGAATAACATCGGGGAGAGGCTATAACCCTGTCTCACTCCCTTCCCAACCACTGCTTCCCTTTCATGCCCCTCGACTCTTATAACTGCCATCTTGTTTCTGTACAAATTCTAAATAGCCTTTCGCTCCCTGTATTTTACCCCTGCCACCGTCAGAATTTGAAAGAGAGTATTCCAGTCAACATTGTCAAAAGCTTTCTCCAAGTCTGCAAATGCTAGAAACGTAGGTTTGCCTTTCCTCAATCTCTTTATTTTCTAAGGTAAGTTGTAGGGTCAGTATTGCCTACGTGTTCCAACATTTCTACGGAATCCAAACTGATCTGCCCCCAGGTCGGCTTCTACGAGTTTTTCCATTCGTCTGTAAAGAATCTGTGTTAGTCATTTGCAGCCGTGGTTTATTAATTATTAATTAATCTAAAAGACATTCAATTGCTGATGTAAGTAATTGGTTATATCTTACACAAACACCATAATCTGATGTCAATATAGGTAACATGAAGTGATATGAAAACTCAGGTACTCATAGTATGATAGAATACTACACAAACGAGGGCCGAAATTAATCTATTATTACGCTTTCTAGTGTAAGTTACGGGATGCCGTGGTACTTGTAGAATTATCTCATGTAAGATTCTTTATTATAAATAAATTACTACTCGTAAATGTCATTCGTGCAAGCATTGTACATGTATACTTGAAGTAGGCCAATAGTGAGGACAAAATAATTTTTTTAGAAAAAGTTCACAGCCTTAGCAGAAAATAATGTATTATTTAAACTGAATTATTATGAATGTGGTTTGAATCACGAGGAAATCCTGATTTATAAAAGAGAAATTAATGCAATAAACCGATAAAAGTAACAGATTCAACATTCAACAAAACAAGAATCTTATTCTATTATTTGCTCCTGTGAACGTGTACGCGTTATGCAGGTCTTGGAGTCACTCACGTCCATCTAGAAGGTATTTACTGAGGTGAACGAAGGCGATGTTGGCCTGATGTACTCGACGATGCCCTTTAGCTACACTGTCTAAAGGATCGTCTGAAGAAATACCAAATTAAGATCAGCCTGAAGATGTCTAAGTAAGGTGAAACGCGTAGTTGATAAATAAAAAAACTAAAATGGCAACTAAGACTGTTTTTAACTAATATTAGTAACATAATAAATCCCCGTGCATGATGCGTCAGCCGGCTGCAGTGGCTGAGCGGTTCTAGGCGCTTCAGTCTGGAACCACGCGACTGCTACGGTCGCTGGTTCGAAAACTGCCTCGGGCATGGATGTATGTGATGTCCTTAGTTTAGTTAGGTTTAAGTAGTTCTAAGTTCTAGGGGACTGATGACCTCAGATGTTAAGTCCCATAGTGCTCAGAGCCACTTGAACCTTGTTGCGCCAGTTTTTCAGGCATCTTTGTTTTATGGCGAAATTTCTCCTGTATCATGTCTCATAATGACGTAGTTTTGCAGGCACCTTCAGTGGTGTATGTGGATATTGTTTGCAAAGTGAGTTGCTTATAGAATTAGTAGTGAATAAGTTATAAATTACAGCTTCGTTCCTAATGCAGCAGTATTACTCAATGACCAACGAGACTGTAGTAAGCAACAATCATGTTCTCTTTCATCATTATGTGTAGGTCGTCAACGAGAAAAATTTTCGAGAAGCTTTGAAATCATGTCTAAAGTTTGTTGCAAGCCACTGCACGCTCTCATTCTCAAATACTGAATGAGTATAGTTTGACACTTGCGGGCATAGCATTACGATTATTACACCCTCCAACTCTCCTCTCCCCAACTCCTTTGCCAAGTAGTACTTTCTAAAGTAGGCTACGTTCTTCCTCAGAGTTCAAGCTATATTATTACGAAATTTCATCGAAATCGAATCAGCAGTTTAGTGTAAAAAATTAACTCCAAGAGTTATTTCCGCATTTAGAATATTAGTATGGATTTGTGATTACGCTTTCAAATCACTATAACCCTTGTCCACCTCTGCCCCCCTCCCATCGGCGTCGCCATACATATGTGCACAAGCACACACAAAGACACATTACTAATAAACTAAACATTGACATCGTTAGATACTGCGTACATGAAAACATTAACTTACAAAGGCTGTGCTTTCTTGTTCTGGCATTCTACAATGTCATATTTCTTCGATCTAATATAAAAACACAGCAATAAGTTAAAAACAGTTATCAAGCAACAAGCCCTACAATTTTAGGAACGTCGGAGTTTCGTTAATCACACTAAAAAGCAGACAAAGAATCAGGATTATACTCCACATAGGTATGTTCAGATTTGGAGTGTCGTTCCTAGCTTTCAGTGAGGTTTTCAAGAAGCGAATTCTCTTTGTGTAGTCACTCATGACTGATTCTTTATTTTGACTTCACTTATGATATGTGACGAAATAAAGATGGGGAATTGAAATTAAGTGAACAGTTGAATCTAGGCAACAGCGTGGAGTAAAACACGTTGTTTAACATAAACGGACAGCCTCAGCCGAACAGAATAGTATAATTTAGTTTATTAATGGACCCAAGAACTGAAAAAGATCAATTTGTAAAAGCAAAAATAATTTTGCACAAAGTCAAAAATAGCTTCAGTGTTCTTAAAGCTGGTTGATGGTTCCTCTGATAAAGTCTAAAAAAAATTGAATCAGAAATTTAAAACACAAGTCCCTATAACACTGCTTCAGTTTAACACGGCTATGTGAATGTATTTGAATTCACTTCATAGTTTGCAGATGTGTGTGTTATGTTTTCATTTGATGTTAGAGCTGCGCACCGTGTACATGCAATTTTATTCATATGGGTCCTTCTCTGTTTCAAGCCGCTGGAAAAAACTCCTCCCTCACGCTCTGACAGCATCTGTAGGATGAAAACCACCAGTGGCAACTGCTGGAACAGCTTATGGTAGAATGCGCTACTCGAACGCAACTTTAGCTCTGCGCATACGCGTAACTGTCAGAAATCGCTGTTAGAGCAAACCTGCCACGCCCGGTTAGGCTACAGGAATGCTCCGCCTGGAATACAGTAGCTCTCCGTAAAGTGACAGCTCATCATTGTAAGTAATTACACTATCTCTTTCAAGCAAGAGTTCAGAGAGTGCTGGAAGACAGAGAACCCGGCTGGTAGCTGCTGGAAGCCCCGGCAGGGCTCGGCGTGTCAGGCGGAAGTCCCTCGGGAGAGCGGCCTGCCGTAACCGTGTTATTGCTCCCCGGCAGAAACGATCCCGCGGGACTGGGGGAGCGCCAAATGTCAACCAGGACCGGGCGTGGAGTAGATGGAACGTGGGAGCAGGAGGAGGGGGTCGGGAGGGTGAGAGGCTCCTCCTGTTACTCCTGAGAGCAGCCACACAAGGAAAAGTGCAAGGAGGCCGTTCCCTCTCACAACTTTCTTTGCTTTTCTCAGCCTGGCGAGAATCTGCCTACTCTCCTAAGAAAAATCAAGACACCATGTGATTTGTCGAACAAGAAAAGCCGTTTGACAATGTAAAAAGTACAAGATATTCTTAATTCTCAGAAAAATAAGTGTAAGATATAAAGGAACACTCGTACTACACTACTGGCCATTAAAATTGCTACACCACGAAGATAACGTGCTACAGACGCGAAATTTAACCGACAGGAAGAAGATGCTATGATATGCAAATGATTAGCTTTTCAGGGCACCCACACAAGGCTGGCGCCGGTGGCAACACCTACAACGTGCTGACATGAGGGAAGTTTCCAACGGATTTCTCATACACAAACAGCAGTTGACCGGTGTTGCCTGGTGAAATGTTCTTGTGATGCATTATGTAAGGAGGAGAAATGCGTACCATCACGTTTCCGACTTTTATAAACGTCGGATTGTAGCCTATCACGTTTGCCGTTTATCGTATCGCGGCATTGCTGCTCGCGTTGGTCGAGATCCAATGACTGCTGTGGTTACACACTGGACTCGCATTCGGAAGGACGACGGTTCAATCCCGCGTCCGGGCATCCTGATTTAGGTTTTCCGTGATTTCCCTAAATCACTCCAGGCAAATGCCGGGATGGTTCCTCTGAAAGGGCACGGCCGACTTCCTTCCCCATTCTTCCCTAATCCGATGAGACCGATGACCACGCTGTCTGGTCTCCTTCCCCAAACCAACCAACCAATGACTGCTAGCAGAATATGGAATTGGTCGGTTCAGAAGGGTAATACGTAACGGCGTGCTGGACCCCAACGGCCTCGTATCACTAGCAGTCGAGATGACAGGCATCTTATCCGCATGGCTGTATCGGATCGTGCAGCCACGTCTCGATCCCTGAGTCAACAAATGGGGACGTTTGCGAGACAAAAACCACATGCACGAACAGTTCGATTACGTTGGCAGCAGCATGGACTATCAGCTCGGAGACCATGGCTGCAGTTACCCTTGACGCTGCATCACAGGAGCGCCTGCGATAGTGTACTCGACGACGAACCTGGGTGCACAAATGGCAAAACGTCATTTTTTCGGATGAATCCAGGTTCTGTTTGCAGCATCATGGTGGTCGCATCGGTATTTGGCGACATCGCGGTGAACGCACATTGCCGGAGTTGCCGTGCGGTTCTAGGCGCTACAGTCTGGAACCGAGCGACTGCAACGGTCGCAGGTTCGAATCCTTCCTCGGGCATGGATGTGTGTGATGTCCTTAGGTTAGTTAGGTTTAATTCGTTCTAAGTTCTGGGCGACTGATAACCTCATAAGTTAAGTCGCATAGTGCTCAGAGCCATTTGAACCATTTGAACACACATTAGAAGCGTGTATTTGTCTTCGCCATACTGGCGTATCACCCTGTGTGATGGTATGGGGTGCCACTGGTTACACGTTTCGGTCACCTCTTGTTCGCATTGACGGCACTTTGAACAGTGGACGTTACATTTCAGATGTGTTACGGACCGTGGCTCTACCCTTCATTCGATCCCTGCGAAACCCTACATTTCAGCAGCATAATGCACGACCGCATGTTGCAGATTCTGTACGGGCCTTTCTGGGAACAGAAAATATTCGACCGCTGCAATGGCCAGCACATTCTCCAGAGCTCTCACCAATTGAAAACGTCTGGTCAATGGTGGCCGAGCAACTGGCTCGTCACAATACGCCAGTCACTACTCTTGATGAACTGTGGTATCGTGTTGAAGCTGCATGGCCAGCTGTACCTGTACACGTCATCCAAGGTCTGTTTGAGTCAATGCCCAGGCGTACCGAGGCCGTTATTATGGCCAGAGGTGGTTGTTCTGGGTACTGATTTCACAGCAACTATGCACCCAAATTGCGTGAAAATGTAATCACTTGTCAGTTCTAGTATAATATATTTGTCCAGTGAATACCCGCTTATCATCTGCATTTCGTCTTGGTGTAGCAATTTTAATGGCCATTAGTGTGCATAAGGAGCAATGAAATGAAAATGAGACATGAAAAATGTTACCAAATTATTTAGTATTTCAATAGTAATCGCTGTAACTGTTAATACACTTATCCCATTGTGAGACACGATGGTCAGTGTCTTCATGGAAAAATGTTTGCGGTTGCCTTCGGAACAAACATTATACACAGGCATGCGCCTATCGCCCGATGAAAATCGATAGCCATGAATGTTTTCCTTCGGGACTTCCGAAATATAGAAGTCACATTGGGAGAAATCGGGACTATGTGGAGGATGTGTCAGAGGGTCGCAGGGAAACTTCAGTAGCGTAGTCGAAACTACGTCCACAACGTATTGGCTGGATGCTAACCACTAACGGTTAGACATTCCTCCTGAAACTTATAAGCAGCCTGTATTCAAACGAAAAACTTGAATCTTTGAAACCTACACAATACTACTTTCAGAAAGAAATACCTATTTCTTTCCTCAATTACCTGTAACGGCTCCGTTCGAGCAAGCAAGCAAAGGTATCATAACTGCATTCTGATATGAGCGCTATTAATTATTTCTCAGAACGCAGCAATTTTACTCTTGAGCCTTTGAAAGTACCTACAATGTAATTAAAAAAAATAAGCATGTCATAAGGCCTTAATGAAGTCATACTGATCCAGTTAGGTTTGCCGCCAACTATTTTCGCGTTAAAAATCAGATATTACGTCTCTGATGCACAAGGTACTGACTGAGTGGTACATTCTCGAGAAATACGGTAGTCAGAACGTCTGAACTGGTCTAACTCCAGAAAAATGAAATGTTGCTAACATGGTAATACGACTGACTTAGACACAAGTAAGCACAGTTAATATATTTAACATTAAATCTAAAGTTTAATCACATAAATAAATCTCACTCTCTCAAAGCTAAGCAAGCTTTCCTCTCCTAAGATGAAGTTGGAAGGAACGTGCAGCCTTCTGTTCGTAGTAGCCAGACCTACTGCGCAGCATTGGACACGTTCCTCTTGCATTTTATATCCAATACGTAGAGCGAGCGTTCAATAAAGCCTGTTCAAGGTTGAGTTCGTCCATTCAAGACGAATTGATGTCTGTTGTAGCAGAACTACTTGCAAAATGCTTCTGCTGCGCTGTTCCCTCTCCGCAAATCGGCTTAACACACACTGACCCTAATTGTGCACTCGCTCACTGCCTGTTACAGACTACACCGTACGCGAGCGCACCTTCGTAATGTGTGATTCCCTAACTCATAGTACAAGAAAATGTTCAGAAACTTTCAAAGTAATGACTTACTACGGATGAGATCAGGAAGCTACAATTCTTACAGTATCTTTCACATACATAATTGTACTTCACAAGTACATGGTGACACAGAATAACGGGAATGTTTGAAATGAGTAGTGGCAGCCCTGGGCAGGTGGCAGTACTGCGTGTTAGTGACAGTGAGGTAGTAAACAGTCCGCCATTTCAGTAATCATGGGTCAATGGAACGGACAACACCGTGCGATAGCCATAAAAATGTTTTATAAACACAATGATACTTTGGTAGCGTCGCAGAGAAAGCTACGACGTTTTTATAATTTAGGACGGCATAATGCCGTTCCGTCGAAAAACGCGATAAAATGTTGGATTAATAACTTTAAAGAGACTGGATCTGCCCTCAAGAAGAAATCAACAGGGTGACCAGGAAATGTGCGCTCCCCAGCGAACTTTCATGTTGCACGCGATCTGTCTTACGGAGTCCACAATTCCTAAGCAAGCAGCAGTGGTTGGAATGTCCCGAGAGAGTGTTCGCAGAATTCTTAATCTTGATTTAAAATTTCATCCGTACAAACTACAGATGGTGCAACGACTGAAGGACAACGATGATCGGTTACGTTTAGGATTTCTAAACAAGTTGTGGATGTATCAGATGAGGCACATTTTCATCTCACAGGGTATGTGAATACACATAATTACCGTTACTGGGCAAACAAAAACCCTCATGACGTACATGAGCGCCCTTTACACGCTAGTAAAGTGACAGTATGGAGTGTTGTTTCATCACATGTGATTATCGGACAGTATTTTTTCGCAGATGAACAGGGGGACACAATAATTGTCAATGCCGATCGTTACGTGGAGATGTTACGAACTTCCGTTACACCTGCATTGAACACCTTTCCGAAAGTTCAAGAAGCCTGGTTTCAACGGGATGGAGCGACATCACACACTGCATGGCAATCAGTGGTATAACAACAGATTTCACGAATGTATTCATAAAGCCATCTACAGGACGTAATTTTTTAAAAATTACAAGTGCCGTCAATGTTTCGTAAATGGCAAAGTTGTAAAGTTTGAATTACTATCAGTGCCATTTCTTTACTTCATCACTTCTAGGTATATTGGATTGTGGAAATGTTCCCGTTTCTCTTTGCCACCCTGTATTAATAGTTGAAAATGAAACAAAATAAACAATAGAGTAATAAACACACAGCCAGTCGCTGTGGCAGAGTGGTTCTAGGCGCTTCAGCACGGAACCGCGCGACCGCTACGATCGCAGGTTCGAATCCTGCCTCGGGGATGGATGTATGTGGTGTCCGTAAGTTAGTTAGGTTTAAGTAGTTCTAAGTTCTAGGGGACTGATGACCTCAGATGTTAAGTCCCGTATTGCTCAGAGCCATTTGAACCATTTTTTAATAAACACACAAGATATTAAGTGCACTAATTCAAACCAGACCAAAAGAACAAAGGCGTAAATAATACTCGTAAATAGGAAGTAAAATGTGTAATGTGTATGAATTTAACATTATTGTGACTCTACAAAGAGACCTGCCCCCTCCGAGCTGGTTCGAGAACTCGATCGCACTCCTAAGAATTTTACCAAAGTTCGGAAGTGTCGGTGGCGGCGGTTGCAGACACTGTTGTTCTCGCTAAAGCAGAAAGAGAAATTGGACAGAAATACGGAAACACCGCGAGAAATGCATGCATGAATATAAATGCAGGTGCTAGCCAATCCTTCAGGTTGCGCCGTTCGATTTGGCCACAGACGGCAGACACATTGTATGCGTCAGTCGTGATCAGAACAGTGTTCGTTATAGTTGTGAGGGCCTCAAGTCGGCACTAAGTGATCCTGTGCTAACCTCTTCATCTCAGAGTAGCACTTCCAACCTATGCCCTCAATTATTTGCTATATGAATTCCAATCTTTGACCTCCTCTACAGCTTTTGCCTTCTACAGCTCCCTTCAGTACCCGATGTCTTAACAGATGTCCTATCATCCTGTCCCTTCTCCTTATCAGTGTTTTCCACATATTCCGTTCATATCCGATCCTGCGCAGAACGTCCTCATTCCTCACCCTATCAGTCCACCTAATTTTCAACATTCGTCTCTAGCACCACATCTCAAATGCTTCGATTCTCTTCTGATTCGGTGTTCCCACAGTCCATGTTTCACTACCGTACAATACTGTACTCCAGACGTATATTCTCAGAAATTTCTGCCTCAAATTAGGCTTCTAGTTGATATTAGTAGACTTCTGTTGGCCAGAAATGCCCTTTTTCCATTGCTTGTCTGCTTTTGATGTCTTCCTTACTCCGTCCGTCACTCGTTATTTTACTCCCTGAGTAGCAGAATTCCTTAACTTCATTTACGTTGTGAGCATCAATCCTGATGTTTCTCGCTGTTCTCATTTCTACTACTTCTCATTACCTTCGTCTTTCTACGATGTACTCTCAATCCATACTCTGTACTCATTAGACTGTTCATTCCGTTCAGCAGATCATGTTATTCTTCCTCACTTTCACTCAGCAATGTCATAAGCGAATCATATCATTGATATCCTTTCACATCGAATTTTAATGCCACTCCTGAACGTTTCTTTTATTTCCATCAATGCTTCCTCGATGTACAAAGTGAACAGTAGGACCAATAGGCTACGTCCTTGTCTTACACCCTTTTTGATACGGACACTTTGTTCTTGGTCTTCCATTCTTATTATTCCCTCTCGGCTGTTGTACATATTGTATATGACCCGTCTCTTCCTATAGCTACCCCTACTTTTCTCAGAATTTCGAACATCTTGGAGCATTTTATCGAACGCTTTTTCCAGGTCGAAAAATCCTATGAACGTGTCTCGATTTTTGTTTAGCCTAACTTCCATTATTAAGCGCCACGTCTGAATTGCCTCTCTCGTGCCTTTAGCTTTCCTAAAGCCAATCTGATCGTCCTCTAACGCATCCTCAATTTTCTTTTCCATTTTTCTGTATATTATTTTTGTAAGCAACTTGGAAGCTTGAGCTTGTCAACTCTTGCGGTCTTCGGAACTGTGTCCATGATGCAATCCCGAAAGTCAGATGGTATGTCACCAGACTCAAATTCTGCACACCAACCTGAATAGTCGTTTTGTTGCCACTTCCCCCAGTGATTTCAGAAATTCTGATGGAATGTTATCTATCCCTTCTGCCTTATTTGATCCTACGTCCTCCAAAGATCTTTTAAATGCTGTTTCTAGTACTGGAGCCCCTATCCCTTCTAAATCAAGTCCTGTTTCTTTTTCTATCATATCAGACAAATCTTCCCCCTCATAGGGACTTTCAATGTATTCTTTCCACCTATCCGCACTCTCCTCTGCATTTAACAGAGGAATTCCCATTGCACTCTTAATGTTATCACCTGTGCTTTCAATGTCACCGAAGGCTGTGTATGCTGAGTCTGTCCTTACGACAATCATTTCTTTTTCGATGTCTTCACGTTTTTCCTACAGCCATTTCATCTTAGCATCCCTGCACTTCCTATGTATTTCATTTCTAAGCGACTTGTATTTCTCTATTCCTCTGTTTCCCAGAACGTTTTTGTACTTCCTTTTTTCATCGATCAACTGAAGTATTTCATCTGTTATTCATGGTTTCTTCGCAGTTACCTGATTTGTACCTATGTTTTCCTTCGAAACTGCTGTGGTGGCCCATTTTAGAGATGTCCCTTCCTCTTCAACTGTACTACCTACTGACCTATTCCTTATCGCTGTATCTATAGCCTTAGAGAACTTCAACCGTGTCTCGTCGTCCCTTAGTACTTCCGTATCCAAATTCTTTGCGTATTGGTATTTCCTCACTAATGTCTTAAGCTTCAGCCTACTCTTCATCACTATTGTATGGTCATCTGAGTCAGTATCTGCTCCTGGGTACGCCTTACAATCCGGTATCTGATTTCGGGATCTCTGTCTGGTCATGATGTTATCTAACTGAAATCTTTCTGTATCACCCGGCCTTTTCCAAGTATACCTCCTCTTGTGATTCTTGAACAGAGTATTCGCTATTACTAGCTCACACTTGTTACAGAACTCAATTAATCTTTCTCCTCACATTCCTTGTCCGAAGCCCATATTATCCTGTAAACTTTTCTTCTACTCCTTCCCCTACAGCTGCATTCTAGGCTCCAACGACTATTAGAATTTCATCCCTATTTACATACTATATTACCCTTTCAATATCCTCATAGTCTTTCTCTATCTCTTCATCTTCAAGTTGCGGCGTCGGCATATGTACCTGAACTATCGTTGTCTGTGTTGCTTTGCTGTCGATTCTGATAACAACGACCCTGCCAGTGAAGTGTTCACAGAAACACACTCTCTGCCCTACCTTCCTATTCATAACGAATTCTACTTCGGTTATACCAATTTTTGCCGCTGTTGATATTACTCTATACTCATCTGACCAGAAATCATTGTCCTCTTTCCACGTCACTTCACTGACTCCTACTATATCTAGATTGAGCCTTTGCATTTCCCTTTTCAGATTTTCTAGTTTCCCTACCACGATCAAGCTTCTGATACTCCACTTCCAGACTAGAAGAACGTTGTCCTTCCGTTTGAATCGTAAATTTAGCGTTTCAAAACTTTCTCTTAAATATTTACTAGCGATTCGAAATGTTCAAATGTGCGTGAAATCCTATGGGACGTAGCTGCCAAGGTCATCAGTCTAATCTTACACACTATTTAACCTAAAATATCCTAAGGACAAACACACACCCATGCCCGAGGGAGGACTCGAACCTCCGCCGGGACCAGGCGTACTAGCGATTCACCAAGAGCGTTAGCACATTTAATCATACTAGGTGAGCGTGGAAGTAGTTGCCAGGAAGTAACTGATGGAAAATAAAATTACCTTTAACAAATGTGAATTTCTAAAAGTCTTTTCAAAAACAGATTTAAAATTACAATCAGAAAGAACCCTCTAAATATCAAGTTACAATTATTCAGAGGCAGAATAACAATTTTTTTTCTTACAGTAGGAGTCTTCGGGCTGAGAAGCTTCCGCCCCCTTTCAAGACGGCCGTAGTCACGGCCGCTCACAACGACCTCTGAAAAACTACACTGGTGCAAATCTGCAACACACCGGATTACTTTAAACTAAAAATTTTAACAACTCACACAAACACATTAACTATGCACCCCGTAAGAGGGATGGAAATGGTACAAACACTCACACTAAGAAATTATTTGCCACCAAAAGTGTGATTTGTTTTTAAATGGGCTCTTACGATGGAAGGGTGGCAACTTTATAAATATGACTACTTAAATAAAACCCATGAAATTCAGACTTATATAAAGTGTACAACATGCTCTACATTACACATATACCGCCTCGCAAGATAAAGACATATTTCAGGAATTCGGTATTTACCTTAATTCTATAAATTCGTTAACACCGAATCCGACAAACATGACAGAGGCAGCTATTAACGTTCGGCAGACCGACAGACAGACAGACACTAACTGCCTAAGAAATGCGGACGATAGACAGGCAAGCAAGCTGGGGACGAGAGACTGACCAAGGAAACAAGTAGAATTTGAGAAGTAAATGAAACAACATATCAGCAGTCACTTAACTTCTAATAAACGGCGATGTCTGGCGAAGACCTGGCGCAGCACCCCCAAAACGATCTCCCGAACCGTCCGCTGCCAGCCGCTTCAACGGAAGCAGGAAGGCGCTCCGATCTCCCGTCTAGACCGATGTCGTGGGTTGACTCCCGTTGCTTTCGTGTCGGCCGCGAAGCCACTACTCCTCGCTATACGGCGCGGCCCACTGGCTGCCACGTGGCGACTTCGCATGCGCCGACGCTCAAGACGGACAAGACATCTTGTGTCTCAGTGTACGACCGACCAACCGATCGATCAACCGGCCTTAAGGTCAATCCGAACGACAGACATCCTGGCACTCCAGAAGGCAGACCGACATTGATTAAGCGATCTCTCGGTCCGACTCACCCAAGCAGAGGAAACATACCCTCAGGCTACCCGACATCCCTGCCCCGGGAAGAGACCGACCTACCGATTAATCCGACCGCCAATGTCCATTGCCTGAATAAACTCGAGCAGACTGGCGGTCTAACACATACTAGCACTCCGAACGACAGACAGACACTAGCCACCTCACCAATGCGGACGAGAGACAGATCCAGACTAACTTGGCTGACCAGACTCGCCTCGACTCACAGACTAACAGACGTGGCTGACCAACGGCCTCCGACTCACTCCGACTGACCGACTCAGACTCACCCCTTAACGCACGGCAGACCGACAGACAGACAGACACTGACTGCCCGACACTGAGCCGGCTGACCAACTGACTGGACTCAGACTAACAGAGTCACCCTGCCGAGTTTTTTTTTACTTTATTGTTATTTTAAAACCTGAACAATCAGGTAGGCTGGCAGCGGCATGCTACGCCGCTATTCAGCCATAGAGTTGACAATCACAGTACGAGAATGGAGAATGAAAATGAACATAGTGACGGGCAAAAAATAGTGGTCACAGTCACACAAAAAAACACGGAGCCGTTCACACTCGACGAGAAAGACACTGAAAACACGTTGACACGGCGCACATAACACTGATGAATCCGATGGCTCAAGTGAACGGAGAAACGTGACGGCGGACACTAAAAACACTAAACGACGTCACACACACGAGACACAGATGGCGATGATCTCCGGCGCGCGAAAGTCCACGTAGCGTGTGCGAGTCCGGGGACCTGCCAAGAGGGGAAGAAGGGTGAGGGCGGGTGGAGATGGTGGAAAGGGGAGAACAGAGATGCCAATGGCTGAGGAGAGGGGAGGAGGAGTAGAAGGACTGGGGAGGGGAGGCCCGGGGGAGAAGTGGGGAGAAAGGGGGGGAGGGATGGAGGGTGCCCAAATGAACAGATACAGGAAGAGGGAGGGAGGATCAAAGTTGGTAGGAGGGGTAGATGGAGGGGAGGAGGACATCATCAGGGAGGGGGAGCTGGCAGAACCCACCTTGGGAGAGGGTAAGGAGGGTGGAGAGATGGAGACCGGGTGGGACGTGGGAATACAGGCGCGGCAGCGGGTGGGGGTGGGAGAGGACCGGGGAGATGAGCAGGTGAGGAGGATCGAGTTTACGGGAGGTGTACAGGATCCGTATCCTTTCAAGGAAAAGGAGGAGGTGGGGGAAGGGGAGGAGATCGTACAGGATCCGCGTAGGGGAGGGGAGACGGATGCGATAGGTGAGGCGGAGAGCATGGTGTTCAAGGATTTGGAGGGATTTATAAAAGGTAGGGGGGGCGGAGATCCAAGCCGGATAGGCATAACAAAGGATAGGGCGGATGAGGGATTTATAGGTGTGGAGGATGGTGGAGGGGTCCAGACCCCACGTGCGGCCAGAGAGGAGCTTGAAGAGACTGAGTCGGGAGCGTGCCTTGGCTTGGATTGTCCGGAGGTGGGGAGTCCAGGAGAGGCGACGGTCGAGGGTGACGCCAAGGTACTTAAGGGTGGGAGTGAGGGCGATAGAACGGCCATAGATGGTGAGATAGAAATCAAGGAGGCGGAAGGAAGGGGTGGTTTTACCTACAATGATTGCCTAGGTTTTGAAGGGATTGACCTTGAGCAACCACTGGTTGCACCAAGCGGTGAACCAGTCAAGATGGGATTGGAGAAGGTGTTGGGAGCGCTGTAGGGTGGGGGCAAGGGCAAGGAAGGCGGTGTCATCGGCAAACTGGAGAAGGTGGACGGGGGCTGACGGCGGCGGCATGTCCGCCATGTACAAAAGGTACAGAAGGGGGGAGAGGACGGAGCCTTGGGGCACACCGGCACAGGGGAAAAAGGTGTAGGAATCTGTGTTATGGATGGTGACATAGGAAGGACGGCGGGAGAGAAAGGAGCCGATCA